>NC_056732.1:77377167-77412167 GCF_019279795.1 Protopterus annectens | reverse complement strand
GCGGTCTTCAAAAGGAACCCTGATGATTGGATGGGAGATAGGAAACTCACCCCAGGGATCACGTCAGTCACCCTGCTAGACAGGGGTCCAGGGAAGTAAATATTATGGGAAGAAATATCCAGGGAATTGTTATGGCTAGGCTTGTATAGGCCCTAGGGCCGATAGCCCAGTACCAACTTATGAACCTATGAAATAATCTTGTATTTCATTTGTACATAGGTTCATAAGTAGGTACTAGGCTATCGGCCCTGGGGCCTATACAAGCCCAGCTAAAAAGGTACCCTGGCTTTTGCCAGCCAAGAAAATTATTTTCCTGTGCCACTGTCGAGCAGAGCCACAGAGGTGATCCCCGGGGTGAATTTCCTATTTCCTATCTAATCATCAAGATTTTTCTTGAAGAGTGCTAATGAGGAGCTTTGTTTGATATAGATAGGTAGTTTATTCCAGAGTATGGGAAGTCTCTGGGACAGGAATCTATCCCTCCGGCATGTTCTGTTTATTGTGGTGACAAGGTTTAGGTCCCTAGAGCGTGTAGCTCGGAGGGATTGGGATTTCTTTAAGTGCAGAATGTCCAACAGCTCTGGGTTTGACATAGCTTTGTATGTTAGGCAGAGATCACCTCTGAGTAGGTGATATGCGACAGAGTAAAGCTGGAGTTTTTTGAGACGGTCTGCGTAACGCATCTGTTTGAGAATGGTAATCCTCTTTGTGAGGTATTTCTGCGGCCTTTCCAGTTGTTGTAGATGTCTTGTGAGGTACATACCAAAAGGGGTGTTGTACTCTATAATGGTCTAATGAGTGATGAGTAGAGGGGAACAATGACCTCTTTTTTTCTGGATGAGAAACCTTTTGTGATGAGGTGTGCCATGTAGAAGGATTTCCTGACTACTGTGGCAATATGATTATCAAAGGAGAGATTATTGTCCACCTGTGTCCCAAGGTCTCTTATCACACTTTTGGTGTTAAGTATAGTACCGCCTATGTTGTAGTTCATGGGTAGAGACTTTTTACCAAAGGGGATGACATGCACTTTTTGGCATTGAGCTTGAGGCCATGGCTTTGACACCAGGCATCTGTCTCAGTGAGGCCCTTTTGTAGGATGTCCACATCATTAGGAGTTTCGATTATGGCTCCTAGTTTGCAGTCATCTGCGAACTTCATTAGCCAAAGACCTTCTGTGTTAGCCTGTACTTCAGAGAAGTAGATACCAAACAGGAGAGGACCCAGGACTGAACCCTGTGGTACTCCACTTGTCACTGGTCTGAAGTTGGATTTGGAGTCTGCTACTTTCACAGTGTGGGTTCTGTCAGTGAGCCAGTTGGCAACCCATCTTGTGACATAGGGATTTATACCTAGTTTAGTGGGTTTATCTATAATTCCAGAGTGGGGGATGGTATTGAAAGCCTTGGCAAGATCTAGATAGGCTGTGCGAACCACCTTACCCTTGTCTACGGCTTTGGTGACTGCTTCAAAGAAGTCTATCAGGTTTAGGAGACATGATCTGCCTTTTGCAAACCTGAACTGGGTGGGATCCAGAGTTTGGAGATTACCAATGCCTTTGTTTATAAGTTCCATGATGATACGTTCCATGGCCTTGCAGACCAGGCTCGTCAGGCTAATGGGGCAGTAGTTCCTGGGGTCCCCCCTTGTGGAGTGGGATAAACATTGCTGTGCGCCATTCAGCAGGCACAAAGCCTGAGGTGAGGCTATGACTGAACATGGTACTTAGGTGAGGTGCCAGTTCGTTCTGTAGTTCGTGTAGAACGCAGCCTGGGATGTTGTCTGGTCCCATGGATGCTGTGTTCCTGGCTTTGGACAGTGTGGTTTTTACCTGTGCAGCCGTGCTTACAGGAACTTTGCATTCTTCCGGTATAGAGATGGGCTCTTTAGGGGGTGAGAGGGGGGTAAAGTTAGCACTGAACCTATCTGCCAGGATGTTGGCAATATCAGTTGGTTCTGTATATTTAGTGCCATTGTGCTGTAACTCAGAGCAGATCTGAGTATTGCCATTGAGATTCTTGACATAGCTATAGAATGCTTTGTGGTTGTCTTTAGAATCAGTGGCAATTTTGTTTTCGTAACTAGCTTGGAGGATTTTATCAGGGATCTCAGCTTCTTACTGAGGCTGACCAGGGAGCTCCTCCACTCATGGGATTTTACCCTCTTTTGCAAGAGTTTCTTCCTTCTGTTGTACAGTTTGTTTATGGCAGGGACCACCAGATTGGCTTCCTTTTTTTGGAGGATAGCGTCTTGGTTCTGTTTGGGATAGCACGATCCATGCACTCATGTAAGTGCTTATAAAGTGCAATTTTGTAGGATTCAGTAGTCATAACTGTATTGTCCATCTGCATGGGTGTCATGAAGTTCACCACTTCTGTCTTAAGAAGCATGAAGTTGGCTTTGGAGAAATTTTTTACTATGGTTTCCTTAATGGGGGGTGGAGGCAGAATGTGGATATCTAGGGTAATTAGCTTATGGTCGGATCGGACCAATGAGGTGTTGACTTCAGGTGTGGAACACCGGTCACTCATATTGATAATGACTAGATCTAGGATATTGTTGGCCCTGGTGGGGATGTGGATAAGTTGATCCAGGGCATTGGCGTTTATGAATTCCAGAAAGCATTAAGCGAAGGAGTTGGTACATGAGTAGTTTTCCCAGTTAATGGTGGGGTAGTTGAAATTGCCCATTATTAGGGTGTTTGGTTGAACCCTAATATTTTCCAGTACATCAAGAAAAGAGGCGTGGGAATCCTGGGGCATGGTGGATGATCTGTAGCAAGCTACAATTTGGATTGTAGTTTTGCCCAGAGTTAGTTGCACTTGAATAAACTCGGCTGCATTATGCTGAGCAACTAGCCTGGAGGTGTGGATATCCTTAATGAATATGGACACACCTCCGCCTTTGGTGTTCCGGTCCAGGTTACATGGCCGAAAAGTGTGGTATGAGTTATAGCCTGGTAGTGCAGGGGTGCTCTCTGGAGCCTTGAACCAGGTCTCAGTCATTGCACAGATATCGATGTTCTCCATTTTAAGGAGTGCCTCGAGTGAGTGCATTTTGAGATTTAGACTTCTAGCATTGAGTAGCATCACCCTCTGTTTTTGCTTGCCTTTTCCTGTTATGGTGGTGAATTTGTCATTTAAACCTTGCTTAAAAAAAAGCACTATAGGGGCGGCAAGAACCTTAGCCAGTATCTGGAATCCCAGGGGTGACAGGTGCAAGCCATCTCTGGCAAAGCATCGTGGTCTGTCGACCATGTCATCCCAGGCAGACAGACACTGGATCCCTTTAGAATGGCACCAGAAGCTTAGCCAATTGTTGAAGTCAATCATTTTGTCCTTGTGCTGCAGCATAATTCTGGGTGATGGCAGAATGCTACTCAGGGCTAGAGTCATACCTGCCTGGGCTACAAGATCGGAGAGCTCTTCCATGTCTCTTTTCATGTAGTCCAGGGAGGTACGTCTCAGGTCGTTCACACCAACATGGACAATGACAGAGTCATATTTGTACTTGTTGTGGAGTGACCTGAGTGTGTGGGTCATGTGGCGGATCCTGGCACCCGACAGGCAGCTGACAGTAACCTTCTCCTTGTTTAGCCTGGTGAGTGGGACATCAGTGTGCCTGACTATAGAGTTGCCTATGACTAGTGTGTTGGGTACGTTGTTTTGCCTTATTGGCTGTGGTTGAGTGGCACACTGAGTCTGAGGGCTATGTTTCATTTGGGTTGTGTTGGTGGGTGGAGGTTGCTTGCATTTCTGCTTTGGAGGTCTCTGTTGCTTGAGCAGATTATTATTGAGAGCCTCTGCAAATGTTTTTGTGTTTCTATGTGTGGATTTTGGTGGTGTAGATTTAGTGAGACTATGTGATGAGTGTGGTGTGGTGCAAGTGTTTACTTTCTCCTCTTGACTGTCAAGTTCAGTCTTGATTGGAGAGAGCTTTACCTCCAGTTTGGCTAGATAAGTGCATCTCTCACAGGTTGTAGTGTTGGGTGGTAGTAGGAGAGGGTTTCCTGTGTACATGAGGCAATTTCTACATTGCCCCAAGATGCCCAGATTCATCAGATAGACAGGAGAGAACACTGGGAGCTGACCCTTGGGCATACCTGAATAAAAAAACTATTTTCCTCTAGATAAGTGAGGAAAGTAAGTACCAAAACTGTTTTCCTCTAGGTAATGAGGAAGGTTGAGTGCTGTAGTAATTAGTAGGTTATTTAGTACTTACAAGTTCTGAACAAGTGCAGATCACGTATAAGCAAATTCAAGTGCTAAAATTAAGAATCTGTATCTGGATTAAACTAGTTACAGGAAAGGGGGGAAACAAATGCAAATGTGGGCTTTTAAATCAGAAAGTTGAGAGATATGGAAAAACTGCCCAAACGGCCAATAACTACAGTTTCTGGGCCAGAAACTCCTTATGTGCTAGATAGGTTACCTAGTGCTTACCACTCCCACTGATAAGCTAGAAGGCTTCCCTCCAACACAGAAAGCTTGGGGGGGGGGGCTCAGAAGCTTACATACAGTCCTGGATACAGCAAATCTGAATCTGGACTACACTAGTTACAGGAAAGATTTTATATATATATATATATATATATATATATATATATATATATATATAGTTCCCATTCAGAAGCCTGAAACATCATAAGCCTGAAAATCAAAATCCTGAAACCAAAAGCCTGAAAATTCAGAATCCTGAAAACTCAAAATCCTGAAAGCCCAAAATCCTGAAAGACCAAAATCCTGAAACTCAAAATCCTGAAAACACAAATAATGCTAATATGTCACTATAAAGACACTAATATCTACCAACTGACCCTGACCTAACCTAACCCTAAGGTCCGTCACTATCGCACACTCACCTGACCCTAACCTAACTCACTTAAACCGCCCCTAACCCCAATATTTGTCACTATTGCATACATGCCTAACCTGCCCTAACCCTAACTCACTTAAACCGCTAACCCTAAAATAAAACCAACCACTTACCTGACCCCAGCATGACCTAACACCACAGGGCTAACAATAGCAAAGCCACAATGACATCAGTATGTCTATTTTGTGTTTTCAGGATTTTGAGTTTCAGGATTTTGGGCTTTCAGGATTTTGAGTTTTCAAGATTCTGAATTTTCAGGCTTTTGGTTTCAGGATTTTGATTTTCAGGCTTATGATGTTTCAGGCTTCTGAATGGGAACCATATATATATATACAGAAAAGTAGCTAAAACAGCAGTCAAAACAATTCAAATGCAGTGCATGCATTTCTTATATATATATATATATATATATATATATATATATATATATATATATATATATATATATATATATATATATACCGTGTATACCTTGTTACTTTCTTGCAGCTTTTCATCCTAGACCGCCTCTGAAAAGGGGTTTCATTCCACTTGGACCATCCCACATGAAAATAAATAAAGTTGTGGGTAGTTAATGAAGTATCATTATGTTCACTAAATAATGACAAAACTGATGTTTTTTTAGTGCAGTGCACTCTCTGACAGCAGGTTAAGGAATAACCAAAGATGGGGATCTTCCATCTCCCCATTACCCTGAGCAAGAATGCTTTATATTATGGGGATGGAAAAAAAAACAGAAAATGCAGACACCTAATATGAAGGAGGGTAGCACACAAGTATGATGCTTATTCAGGAAAGTTACAACAAATGTAACTGTCTTGCAATTAGTGGCCAAGACTGAGGCTATGAGCTGCTAACAAACTTCATTCTCTAGTCCTTGTTTGATTCCTCTGTCTCCCTCTGCCTGCTTTATGTCTATGAGGAATCATTTAATGAGACAGTAGTCCCAAGCCACCACTAAAAATGAGCTTCAATCCATTTGGATAAACTGGTTAACAAAATATATAGCATTTTACAAAGGTGGGACAGAATTAGTAATCGATATCCACTGATACAAAGATAATCAAGTATTGAGGCTGACCTTGAATGAATGCACGATGCTGTAACTGATGGAAGTGATATGGCCATCAGCACATGAAACACTACAAATCAGAGGAAATATACAATGCAACAATGGAAAATACAAAGTATTTAAAAATAAGGAAACAATTTTATAGTGTTTTATATTAAATTTTGCTGGGAGAATCAGGTGAATGATGAAAATTGTTTTATAAATATCAGATAATTATGAAAGGCAAATAAAATATTAAACTATGGTTATAACTGTTGCTACATTTGCAATAACATTTTATTTTTGTTTGTTTTGCTAATTATAGAAACAAAATGTTCATTGGCCAATCTTTTTCATCTGTAACATTAAACTGAAGGACAATGTTGCATTCATTTATTCATTTATGCTTTTGTATACTGGGTACATGGGGGTCATTTTACCCAATTCAGCCTTAACCCCAAGTCAAAGGCTTACAAATGAAACAGTGTGTGTATATAATTACCAGAAATGCAGAAACATCAGTGCACAAGATTCAATACTGCAATATAGTTATAAAAGTTAATACCTACATTTTATATACACAACTATGTATAACTGTGTGTAACTATGTACAATGATAGATTTGTATATTTTTAGGCTAACAACATTGTCTATCACTTGAGATATTAGGCAGAATGGAGTGAAGAATGAAAGAGCTAGTGTGGTTTGTCAAAGCAGTGTCACTGCAATGTGTTAAATTTGTGAGTTTTAAGATTGTTTTGAAATAATAATACTAGAAATATTTCTTAAGTTTGAAAGAAAAACATTTGGAATAGCTGGATCCAACTTATTTTAAGCTATTTCTATGCTGTTTAACATGCATGGTGGCCATTGGAGAGAAATGGTGATTGGATCTGTGCCCTTAAGTGAGTAGGAGCTTCATTACACATAAGAAGTGGCACATGGAGGGTGCAGAAGTTGTGGTAAAGTAACGTGTTTAGAGGTTTGCCTCAAATTGATAAGAAATGTGCTTATGCTAAGAAGGGTACAGCAACAAATTCTGTTGTGTGCTACACTAATGAAATACTATATTTTAGTTTTCTGAAGATGATAGATGTTTGCAGTATATATGGATGACTCATCCATCAAGGCAGTGTGTTTTGCAGTGGCTGAAGGAAACAGACTTGTTTAAGTGATGCTTGCAAAATAATATTATAGCTGAAGAAAGAAGAATCAAAGAAAACATAGATATATAATGTAACAATATGGTAACAAAACAATATGTCAGGGATTAGCTAGCAAAAACAGCTAAAAATATTATTTCTGATTTTCACTTATTTTTGATGGCCAGTGTGTTTTCCTTTTTTATTCTTTTCATTATGCAAAATAAAGAATGTGTAAGGCAGAAATAAGTGTGAATAGCTAAACATCAGTAAAATAACACCTTTGAAAAGTATTTTTGTAGCACATATTATAGGATCTTTACACACAAAGAGACATATTATATTTCAATGTGCCATCTCATCTGAAGGGAAGATAGTATCCCAGGAATGTAGCCTACACTGCATATAGTCTCTACACTGCCATGTTCTCTGTCCTCTGACATCTCTTTTTACTTGCTTTCTTCATATATGTACTTACACATTATTATTTCTGTGGGTGGGATTCATAGAAATGCACTTCATTTTTGTACAAGGTTTGTATAGCTGAGCAGAAATGTACAGTGACATATGGAGGAAGTGATTCAAATGCATCACCTAATCTTTCTACAGTACTCCCTCTTCCTAAAATCAAACTCCCCCCCCCTTACTCCACAACCTTCCCCAAAAGGGAGGTGATGTACTACCATTATCCACCCTAATCTCACAACCTTTCACCTACCCTTAGCATCCTTTTCTTATGAGGAGACATCCGTCCCAACCCTGGACCTCACTACCCTCCCCACACTGATTTCACGCTCAGAAACCCAGCCTCTCCTCACCCCCCCATTCCCAAAAAAAACATCTATCTCTTTACTCCATGAACATCAGAATTATACTTAACAAAGTCAGTGAATTCCATGCTTGGATGGCACATCACTCTCCTGATATCATTAGCCTCACAGAAACCTGGCAAAACCTCCACATCCCTGGCAAGGATTTCTTTTCCCTAGGCTATAACATCTTTCATCTAGACAGAATCAGGAAAAAAGGTGGAGGTGTGGCCATCTAACTCTAATTCCTCTAGATACCCCCCCCCCCAGCCTCTCCAGCTGAACTTCTAGTTGTCAGCTGCATACTTAATGACCACAGTTCATTCACCATGGCTACAATCTACATTCTTCCAGGGGATAATATCCCGATACTTAAGAATATTCTCTCCTGGGTTTCACACCACTGTCCTAGGTGATGTCAAGATCAATTGGCTATCCCTCTCTTCAGATATTCCTAGCATATATATCAATCTACATGGCTTCTCCCAATTTATCTCCACTCCCACTCACACTAATAAAGCCACTAACTATTTATTTTCTTGACTAGATACTTGTCTCTAATCTCCAGAAATATCACTTACCTGAAACTCTGCCCCTAAGGGAGGTAACTCCTCTGAGCTTACCAACTTCAGACCTATCACTATTTTATCACCTCTTTTCAAAATATTAGAGAAATGTGTTAAACAAATTCTACACTGCCTTTTGCAAGAAAACTTACCTACCCCTACACAACATGGCTTTTGCCCAAAACATAGCACCTCCATACCCCTCATATCCTTCTTTGATACTGTATCCCAAGCCAGAGACAATAATAAACCATCTCTAGCCTATTCCTTGACCTCTCAAAAGCATTCAACACTGTGTCCCACCCTCTGTTGCTGTCCAAACTCTCTAAACTTGTTATCTTCTTCAACTGTCTCCTGGTTTGCTAGTTACCTATCTGATCAACATCAGTTGGTTAAATGGCTCTCTATAGCATCCCCTGCGCTACCTATCAAAATGGGTGCACCTCGAGGATCTGTCCTTGGCCCACTACTGTTTAACATTTTTTTACCAACCAGTTATATACATCCTGTCCTCAGTCATCTCTTGTGCAATATGCAGATGACTCTACAGTCATTACCATTGCCGACTCCCTGTCTGTCCTAAATACAGTACTCTCACACAAAAACCCTTCTTATCAATTGAAAACTGGCTCACCAAGAATCAGTAATTATAAATCCTAAAAAAACTAAACTCCTTCTCTTCACTCCCAAAACTATGAAGCATCTAAAATCTTCCTTCTCTATCTCTTCCCTTAACAATATACCTATCTCTTTTGAGTCTCACACCAAGCTTCTGGGTGTCATCATAGATGACCAACTCAAATTTGATCTGTATGTCTGTAACAACATCAAGAAAACCCACCAAAAACTTGGACTTCTGTACAGAAACAAATAATTTCTCTCCATAAGAGCTAAAATCCCCCTATCCTATGCATGCCTCCTTCCAACCCTATACTATGGCTTGCAAATCCTTACTAATCTTCAGACCACTCTCCTATCAAAATTAGAATCCACATGCAACAAAATTGCTAGATTTGCCGCAAATCTAACCTACCACTCTCACCACTGTATTGCCCTTAAAAGCTTAAACCGGTTAGAATTTCCCCATCAACTGCTCCTCTCTCAGCTTCAGATTACACATACTATATTGTACCAGCCCTCCTCCTGTCCTGACATTACCTCTCTCATCTTTCTCTGTATCCCTTGTAGATCTCTCTGACACTCCAACCAAAACCTCCTTCAGATCTACAAACCCAAAAGCAAAACAGAGCAAAATCTATACAGCTTCTCCCCTGCCCAATCCATAAACAAACTTCTTCTAGAAATAAGGAATCTTAATACACAGAAAATTTCAAAACTGCTATCAAAAACTTTAACAGTATTTGGATTTGTCACTGTAATTACCCTCATGACTGTTCCACCTTAAATTCTCATTCTTTCTTTCTTTCACCTATCCCCTTTACATCCTCTCAGGTCTACTTTCTGACTATATTCCAGCTGTCTCCTGCTACTCGGCTAACATAACCTACAACTTACACCTTTGAGTTTTTATTTATTTTATTTATTTATTTGACGTTGGTTTACCGAGGTGGTCTGACTGGGTTCACAGAACCCGTTTTCTGCAGAGGCCTAGGGAGAAAAGCTCCACATACAGTACAATATAAATACAGTAAAATCCAATACAATAAAAATTACATTAGAAATACTATACAAAAAATAAGTTGAAAGAATAAACTATGTTACGAGATGTTGCAATATATACTACACATCTAGACTATAGAGTTAAAACATTATAGACAATTGATGTCGATAGTGTCCAAAAAATTGTACGTAGGTAGTGCAATGTGTGACACTAATTGTTGCAGTACATGAAAAATAGAATGCTAGTTTCACTTAGGAAAATAGTACCCAGAAGGTTAGTGATGCAGATAGATAGTGGGAGAGTTACAAAGAATAGAAGCAATACAGCCTGAGCAGTAGCTTAAGGATATGGTATAGAAATAGAGAACGAGTTAAAAGATCTTAGGATCTTGCAGTCTGTGAGGGTTTGAAATGTTGAAAACAAAAAAACTCTTTGTCACAGCGAGCTACCAAAGTCCAAAGACCAAACTGTCGATTTATTTAAACAAGTAGCTGAAGCGCTTTTCATTTGTTTCCCAATCAAACGTCTTCAGAAACAGTGTACAAACTTCACTTCAAATCTCATGTTAAAAATAGTGTCAGGTGGTCACAGTAACCAATCCTGACACAACCTCATAATATCCACCTTAAAAATTTAAAGGCAAACTCCTTCTCAAAGATACAGCCAGCAATAAGAATAAAAAAACAAATAGTTTCAAAATTTCATATGCTAGTGTAACATTAATATGGTATTAAAACTCATTCTAACTCTCCTAGTACTACATACATGGCATAATACTTGATTAATTTAATTAACATAATATTTAGGTCAACATTATTACTACTAAATATAAAACATCACTTGAAAAAAGTACTTAAAAAAGGTGAACTATAGCTCACACATCATACACATAATCATCTCTGTAACCTCTTCAGCTTTAAAATACAGCTAATGGAACAAGTTTCATTTAACCCTGGAAAATTATAAGCATTCAGCTTGATTTGCCAGGACAATGACGCGTGAGTTATAGTCAAGTATTATGCCGTGTACATAGTACTAGGAGAGTTAGAATGATTTTTAATACCATATTAATGTTACACTAGTATGACATTTTGAAATTATTTTTTTATTCTTATTGCTGGCTGTATCTTTGAGGAGTTTGCCTTTAAATTTTTAAGCTGGATGTTATGAGGTTGTGTCAGGATTGGTTACTGTGACCACCTGACACTATTTTTAACATGAGGTTTGAATTGAAGTTTGTACACTGTTTCTGAAGAAGTTTGCTTGAGAAGCAAACGAAAAGCGCTTCAACTACTTGTTTAAATAAATCGACAGTTTGGTCTTTGGACTTTGGTAGCTCGCTGTGACAGAGTTTTTTTGTTTTCAACAGTTCGGTGTACCTAATTTGTCTCAGGGTTTGAAATGTGACAGAAGAGGGCAATGGGTTTAGTGCAGAAGAAGAGGAAGACCTAAACATTAGGCAGGCTTTATGCAGGAGCAGAGCCATGAATTTTTTAGATATTTTTTAAAGATGGTTTGAAGTGAGTTAGGTCTGGCATGGACCTGGTAGCTAGAGGTAGTGAATTCTAAAGTAAAGAGACAGAGTATGAATACAGTGAGTGACCTGGTTTTCTTGTGGGTTTTGAGATAGCTAAGAAATGTTTGTCTTCTGATCATAGGGATCGATTTGGTGTATAAGATGTGACTAGACTGGCTAGTGCAGGGCAAGCAGTAGGCTTGAAAATAAGGTTGTGCAAGGTGGATAGCTGAATAAAAGCAAGTTGGTTGAGGAGATCATGCCTGTTTAATTCTAGGATTGTTTTTCAGTGGTGTGTGCAGTATTTAGAATTTGTGGCAAACTTTGCAACTTTGTTGTAGCACTGTTCCATCTTGCTTAGGGTAGAAGTTTGTAAGTTAGTTAGGATAGAGGCACCATACAGAAGGGAGGGAAGTAATAATGTTTTTGCAAGGGTAGTTTTGGTTGCTGCAGTAAAGAAATGCTTGATTCTATATAAGAGTCCCAGTTTTTCATTAGTTTTCTTTATATTTTGCTGTATATGGGGGTCAAATTAAAGTTTATTGTCAATGATAACACACAGAAGTTTGGTTTCCTGCACTGTTTCTATGACAGTGTTGTCAGATGCAAGGATGTTGAAATGATCAGTGACAGGGGAGGTGTTTTGGGGATGAAAGAGTACTAGATTTGTTTTGTTTGGATTAAGAAAGAGTTGGGCATTTCTTAGCCAGGATTGAACTGCAGTAAAGGACTGCTGAGTTTTTGAAAGTAGTTGTGGTAGTGATTGAGCAGTACATATTATGGTGGAATCATTAGCACATTGAATGAGGGCCCCAGGGTGAGAGGCTGTGTGAAGGTTGTTTGTGAAAATGTTGAAGAGTAAGGGTACTAGGATGGAGCCTTGAGGGACTCCAGCAGGGTTGTGGAGAAAGGGTGAGTTCATGGACCATTTCACTGTTTGTTTACAATCCTTGAGGTTATCTGAAACCATTTTAATGTGTTATGTGAGAAGCCTACGTTAGACAGTGTGTTTAAAAGTAAGGGGTGAGACACTGTGTCAAAAGCCTTGGAGAAATTAAGGAATACTGAGGATGTATAGCATCCGGCATCTCTGGTCTTGTTCATGGTGTCTGCAAAAGATAATAGGGCTGTAACTGTGCTGTGGCTAGGTTGGAACCCATGCTGGGTTTTGGTTAAAAGATTATTTTGCAACAGATATTGCATTACCTGCTGATGGATACATCTCTTGAGAATTTTGGATATGGGTGACAAGATGGATATAGGACAGAAATGGATGGGTTAAAAGAGTTGTCTCCTTTGGGGATGGGGGTGATATGAGATTGTTTCCATATGGTAGGTACGTCTGATTCAGATAAAGACCTATTTATAAGGATACTGATTGGTTAGGTGACTGAGTTAGCAGCCAGTTTGAGGTAGTATGGGGGGAGATTATCAGCTGAGGTAGAGCCTAGTTTTAGTTTATGTAGCAGTTTCTTAATGGTGCCAGTAGGTATGGGCTCAAGTGAGAATGGGGTTTGTATGACATTTTGTTGAGTGGGGGGGGGGGTAATAATGACAGGGTTAGACGTAGCTGATGGTCTGGGGGTTGGTGTCTGAATAGGTTGAAGGGTGGGTGGGGTCCAGCATTAGGGGTGTTAGTTAGTAGGTCCAAAACTGATTTTATGGAATGCTAGTTAAAGTTTACAGCTATTTGTCATGGAGAGGTACCAGGTGATAAGGTGTACTCACCATTTTTCCAGGGATAAGTAGAGAAGATATGGAGTGCTAAAATTTACTGGGGTTGATTTTATGCTGGAGTTGAAGCTGGAAGTAATATGACTTTTTATCTCTGTTCTTTAGTGTTGTCACTTTGCTATGTAGTGTTTTAAAATTATCATGATTTTCTTCATTTTTGTTTTGTTTCCAGGTTGACCAGGCTAGGTCCCTTTGCTTCATCAGGTGTTTACATTCCTTAGAGAGTCATGGTGCTGAGTTCTTTTTGATTCTTTTCATACGAATGGGAGCTGGTGTATTAAGTATGTGAAGTAAGGTGTTATTAAAGTATAGTACAGCAGCATTAAGGGGTAGTTGTTTAAGGGGTGTCCAGTCTATTTCATGTGAATGGGAGCCGGTGTATTAAGTACGTGAAGTAAGGTGTTATTAAAGTATAGTACAGCATCATTAAGGGGTAGTTGTTTAAGGGGTGTCCAGTCTATTTCATATGAATGGGAGCTCGTGTATTAAGTATGTGAAGGAAGGTGTTATTAAAGTATAGTACAGCATCATTAAGGGGTAGTTGTTTAAGGGGTGTCCAGTCTATTTCATGTGAATGGGAGCTGGTGTATTAAGTATGTGAAGGAAGGTGTTATTAAAGTATAGTACAGCAGCATTAAGGAGTAGTTGTTTAAGGGGTGTCCAGTCTATTTCCTGTAGGAGATTGTTGAATTTATACTGACAAAAATTAGTTGAGTTCCTAACTGATTTTATAGTGTGTACTCTTAGTTGTTGGGAGTTTGTTCTAAGGGAATAAGCTGGGAGATGATCACTCAGGGAGATAGACAGTGTACCAGAAGATGGGTAATTAGCAGGGTGGGATTCTAGGATCCAGTCTAGGATGGATTGGCAGGTAAGATCTTTGCTGTATCTTGTTGGAGTATTGATAAGCTGAGAAAAAACATACAGATTGACTGGGGGAGTTGGAAACTGTGCTTTGCCAAGCTATATTTACGTTTCCTAAGATTATTGTTTCATGGATTATTGTTTGGGATCTCCAGGATAAAAAATTTTCCAACACTGGTATATCGTTACCTGGTGGGATATATATTACTATTATGCAAATTCTTTTTTGATATGTTAAGGTTCAAAAGAGAGATTAGTACCTCGGCATTGGAAAAGATGGGTGTATTACTAGTATAGGGTGTGATGTTATGCATAGAGGCATATAGAAGTGCTACCCCCCCCCTTTAGCTCTATCTTTTCTGGTTATTGCAAAGTCTGGAGGTATTATTTCTGAGTCTTTTACATTGGGGTGTAGCCATGTTTCGGTAAGACTAGTATGTCAGGTTTATTTTGATCAATCCAGGCATGCAGTGAGGCTATTTTATTACATATACTTCTAAGGTTCAGAGTAAGTATGTTTAAATCTTTGGGGTTACTCTTGTGGTTAGGATTAGAGGGTGGGCCAGGGTAAGGATGTATGTCTCCAGATTTGAGTAGATAGGTAATGAGGAATGAGTACCATGGGAAGTGTTTTTTATTTCTAGGTGATGGTACTGGTGTCAAGTGTGGTTTCATAAGAGGTGAGAAGGCCAGTTTGTGGCTTGAATAATATGGGAGAGTATAGGGGAAAATCTGGGAGGAGATATGTGAGAAGCTGTGTTGTTTATTGGGGAGAAGATTAGAGGAGGTTGTGGATGTGAATTGTTGTGTGGGGGTATGCGAAGATATAGCTGTACTGAGGTTGGGAATGAAGAGTAAAGAGGCTAGGCAGGTAAGGAGGAGCATGCCGACTGTGACAGTGGGTTTAAAAATAGTAAAAGTGGTATTTGTGTGGTTGAGTGTAATATCAGGTATAAATATAGATTATGTTATCATGTAATATGTGGGCAGCTGAAAGTAAGGTTGAAAATGTTTTGACTTCAGAGTAGGCTTTGACAATGTGGTTAGGTATTTTGCCTTGCAGTATGTAATAAGGATGGGTGGGGGAGATGTGATTGGTCAAATTAGTAAAATTATGGTACAATGATAGTTTGTGTATATAATAGAAAAGAAGATGGTAAGCCTGGAGTTAATGTAAGATATTTTGAGGTGGTGATTGTATTGTGATGGTAAAGTAGAGTAAGATGCAAAGAATTATAGTAGAGGGTATGACAATTCAAGGTGATGGATGTAAGGGAGAGCAAATACGTTTGGATAAATAAAAGAAAGTAAGGTGTGCATGTAATGTGGGTGTGGACAAGGTAGAGTTGTATTTTATTGGATCATAGGAAAGAGAGGGAGTGGTTTGTTTAGGATAAGAGTAAAGGTGCTGGGGCTGGGTGGGATATGGGGAAAGGGCAGGGGAACGGAGTGAGTAAAGAGAACGGAGTGGGAAGAACCCCCCCCCCGATGGTTTATAACCATAAACAATCAGTGAGGTATAATGTTCATGGATACAAAGACAAAGTGTCTGAACTCTATAAATACTTGACTCAAGTCACAGCATCTAATTTTATAGTTATGGGCTTTTCAATGTCTTTCCAGGGATATATTACACTGATAAGAGTAAAATATGCTGAGGTGTTAATGTAGCTTCACCTTCAGCAGTAAAAGGCCTGTGAGTGTAGGTGAGTGAGTGGGAGTGGGGATATCCTTCCAGCAGATTCAACACTACAAAACAGAACACACTAATGCATGACTTAACAAATTATTAGTTCAAGTCTTGGAAATTGCCTTACATAGATTTAACTCAGTATATTTGTTCCTTGTGAACTTTTGCCAACTGCAGGTGAAATTCTGCTCTGCAAGTTCTTTAGGTAGTGGGATGAGATAACTTGCAGCAGCAGCAGTAGCCAGACTTACATGTGCTTGTTTCACTGGGAGAGAGAGAGAGAGAAAACTAAAGGATTTCTTAATGGTTGAACTAGTAAGGCACAGTAATATTTGTCTATACTCGTCCACATTAAGTAATGTTTGGCAAACAAGAGTAGTGCACTATATTTCACAACTGTACATTTCAGCTTTCTAGCCTTTAAACAGAACAATAAGCTTAAAGGAGATATTTGTAACTATGCAAGTTTGGGGTTACTAAAAACAAAAATGGTGGCTTAGGTTCATAGGTTCATAGGTTAGGAGATATTTGTAGCTATGCAAGTTTGGGGTTACTAAAAACAAAAATGGTGGCTTAGGTTCATAGGTTCATAGGTTAGGAGATATTTGTAGCTATGCAAGTTTGGGGTTACTAAAAACAAAAATGGTGGCTTCCACAGTATAAAAGGACAAAAAGAAAGTAAACTAACCTAACAAGAGATGTGTGTTTGCATGCAAGTGTGGGGTTACTGAGATGCAGGTTTGCAGATGGTAGAGGGAAGGTAGTAAGCCTGTCTGTTAGTTACCACTCTTTGCTACACAACATGCAGTCTGTAAATCTGATATTTAAGCACTTAGAAAAGGCAACAACCTACAGCTGTCTGAGTTCTACTTAAGTAAACAAATACTAACCACTCTTATTCCTGTAAGGGCACGTCTCACACTTATACTTGACAGACAACTACAGAGACGGTACTGCCTGATTTAGTGGCATGTTTGTATATAATTTCAGATGTGTAAATAATGTACTTTTTCATTATGATGGCTTTGTATATCACACTGAATCATTACTTACTACTCTACATGTCTGTAATACTTATGGAGCTTTTCTCCTGGGCCTCCGCTGAAAAAGGGCTATGGCTCAGTTGGACTACCCTGGTCAACAAATATCAAATAAATAAATAAATAATGAAAGCATATAGTGCTTATGGACAGATGTCTATGCAACAGGGTATATAAATGACCTAGACAGCAAGCACACAAAAGGACCTAGCTGAGCAATGCAGCTATGTAGATAGACAAAGCCATGCACTACTGAGGCGTTTCCCATCTCATAACTCTCACAAACCTCAGTCATAACATCACTAGGCCTTCACTGGGAGAAATATATATATATATATATATATATATATATATATATATATATATATATATAGTTCCCATTCAGAAGCCTGAAACATCATAAGCCTGAAAATCAAAATCCTGAAACCAAAAGCCTGAAAATTCAGAATCCTGAAAACTCAAAATCCTGAAAGCCCAAAATCCTGAAAGCCCAAAATCCTGAAACTCAAAATCCTGAAAACACAAATAATGCTAATATGTCACTATAAAGACACTAATATCTACCAACTGACCCTGACCCTAACCCTAACCCTAAGGTCCGTCACTATCGCACACTCACCTGACCAGCCCTAACCTAACTCACTTAAACCGCCACTAACCCCAATATTTGTCACTATTGCATACATGCCTAACCTCGCCCTAACCTAACTCACTTAAACCCCTAACCCTAACATAAAACCAACCGCACACTTACCTGACCCCAACGCATGACCTAACACCACAGGGCTAACAATAGCAAAGCCACAATGACATCAGTATGTCTATTTTGTGTTTTCAGGATTTTGAGTTTCAGGATTTTGGGCTTTCAGGATTTTGGGCTTTCAGGATTTTGAGTTTTCAGGATTCTGAATTTTCAGGCTTTTGGTTTCAGGATTTTGATTTTCAGGCTTATGATGTTTCAGGCTTCTGAATGGGAACCATATATATATATATATATATATATATATATATATATATATATATATATAAAATGTCTCCTACCCTTAAGGAAAAATGTTAAACCACAGGGAAACCTGTTACTTCATGATCATATAAGTTGCTGTCTGAGGCTTCTTAAAATCAGGAAAAAAGAATCACAAACTAACCAGTCTCAGTTGACACTTCAAAGTAATCAAGCACTTATAAGTTGTTCAGTGATCAATACTTCTTTATTGAAAAATAAAATATATTAAATAAATGAGTACTTTTGCCCTTAAGAGAGCTTCATCAGCTCTAACTCCAGTTTATATGACATGAATTATTTAGATGCTTTAACACATAGTTCCTTTTCAATTTACTCAAGCTGGGGGTCAAAGTAAGATAGAGCTCATTTTTCATCTTTGTTCTGCATATCTGCTCCTATTGGGGTAGCTAATAGGTTATAGCTTATGTGTTGTATTCCCATCCTATTTAGCTAGGGCCTAATTAATACAGACACTTTATATAACAATTGTCACTTGCTATGCGGATCCATTAGTATATCAACTTATCTGTGATATGATAAGTAGATTTATTTATTTTATTTATTTGACATTTGGTAATCAGGAAAGTCCGACTGGGTAGAGATTACCCGTGTTCAGCGGAGAACATTGGCCTGGAGAGAAAAGCTCCACATAAAGACTAACAGAGAAGAATAATTAAATACAGGACATTAATCAGTGAAATTATATATGGTAAAAATTATATATGGTAAAAAAAAAAAATATATATATATATATATATATATATATATATATATATATATATTATAAAAATACTTGGTTGGATACAGGATTTTACTAGCAGGAATTAACAGGACTGTACAAGTAAGAATTAAACCTACAATTTATATTCTGGTTAAAGTGATACAGAGTGAATAGATTGATTGGTGGAGGGAGAAGAATAGAGAAAGAGAATAAAAAATTGTAAACATAGAGGTAGATGTCATTTGCAATATTTAAAATGGACAACAGGTACTAAGAAATGCATGACAATCTGTCAAGTTATAACCCTTATGTGTTATGCTGTTGTAATCATAATTGTAGCTAGTCAGGACCATGCTGGAAACTGTCTAGCTGTCCCAGTGACTGGATGCACCTACCTAGTATCCTTTATATTAGGTAATGCCCACCCTTTTCATGAAAAAAATAATAGAACTATCTAGTGATATATCAGTTATGAGGGTGTCCCAAGAGCTATGCAAGGGCTATACATGTGCTGGGTCTAAGATACATTACAGCATTCTATGACAGTGGACTGAACAGCTTTAAGTATGACTGACTCCTGTTCCGGTAAGTTCTGTTTAATGAAAAAAGATGTAATCTGCGTATACCTGAGGCAAGAATAAGTTATTTCTTAGATCATTATTATAACACTAGGAAGAATTTCCTATCATATGAAAATAGGTCTGCTGCCAATATTCATATAAACAGAAACAGTGCAGATCCTGGAGTTTGTAAAACTAACAAACTCAACCAGTGGTAGGAGGTTAAACACATATTTATGAATCTTTGTTGAAAAGAGGCTTAATTTCAGTACATAAAGCTAGAGTTAAATTATAGGAAATGGTGAATCAATTCAGGAAAGGAGGGCACCACAGCCTCAGGGCCATAGCATGAGCCTAAGGAAGTTCACCACAAATACCCTGCAATAAAAGTCTGGTTGAGTGATTATGCTGATATAAAAGAAAAAGTATAATTTTGCTTTGAGGAAAAAAGCATCAGCTTATAACCATTATTAAAACTGATGCAAGTAAGTAAAAAATACTCAAGAATCTTAAGTGCTTTCACCAGACAAGTGAAAAACAATACAATGACATTAAGTGCATTCATAAGGTTAATGCCACTAAGTAATAAATGTATGTACATGACAAACTTGATGTCAAATCAGAAGAAAGCAAAGCAACAGATTTAGCAACATTAAACAATGCGTGCTTGCAGGACACTAGTAAATCCTTGCATAAATTACTGGAGGAAAGTTTTAAAATGTATGCTTATTAGGAATATTAATATTGACAATTGTATTGAAAATAAGATTTTGAAATTGCTGTTTCAGAAAGTAGTGTTCCATATAAACTAAGAAGTAGTTCTAAACCCAGGATGTTAACTTACACAATATTTTTATCCTGGTTCTGTTGTTGTTACCTAAGTGAATATAATCCTTGTTAAATATAGATTATGCATGCGATGAAGGACTTTGAAGAAAAAATGCATCTAACTGTTAATAAAAGCTCTTATGGTGCAGTTTTTTAAGTTGAGGTATAGATTTGATAGAGCAGTTTGTGTTCAGTCCTGGGTGTCAGTAAGCTTTTAGGCAAATCCAGTTCTTTTTTCTGTCATACAGCACCTGTGTTGCCTTCAAGCGTGCTGGTTATCACTTTCTTCACTGGGTGGAACACACTTTTTTCAATTTCTGCAGCTTAGAGCATGAGTTAAGATCCTTTAGTTGGATGTCTGGTACGTGTTTAGTCACTCTTACCTTTAGGACATTGATAGTGTTGCCTATGTAAAATGCTATGTACATGTTGTGCATAGGGCCCTGTAAACTAAAAACTTGCTTTTGTAGTCCTCTCACTCCATAATATCTCTTCTTGGAGATGATAAAAGCTGTTTCTGTCACTGAAATGATTTTTCAGTTAAACATGCATTCAGTCATTTGTGCCTACTGTTTTCTCTTTCATTCAAACCTGCCTTTGATGAAATTATACAGAACCATGTGTGTGTGTGTGTGTGTGTGTGTGTGTGTGTGTGTGTGTGTGTGTGTGTGTGTGTGTGTGCACATGCGCACGCACACATGCATCATTTCCAATATTCATAAAAGTGCTCATTTCCAAAGATTAGCAAATTCTAATATATGTGTATAAACATCATTAAGCACTACTACAGATTAAGTATAACTGTTGTAAAAAAGCTAGTCTGCAAGTCATATTTTTCATTTCACACTATTTCTCAGCTATATTTATCAAATTTGATTTATGATGGTTAATTTATACAATAAGCTTTTTGGGAAATACATTTTCTATTAGAAATTTGATTTCTTTTCATTCGGCCATTTTTTTCCTTACCATCAGAAACAGACTTTTCACTTTCATGCATGACTGCCCACATTCGCTTTCTATAGGAGAGTAGAGAATCTGCCTTGCTGATATCCGAGTATAGGCAAGCTGTTTGTCTCCAGACATCATCCACACAAAAACATCAGGTATGGGTTGCTGGGGCTGAAATTTAAAGACACTTCTAATGAATGAATAAAATTTCCAGAGCATGCTTAATGCAAACTCAACAGCAGTTGATTAAATATGTTTAATGCACTACAGCAAAAACAAGTTGAGGAACCTCTGCTCTGATACCCACCCCACAGCAAAACTGTCATTTTCAATATTGTTTTCAATCACAAAATGATTCAAATAAAGCTATTCTGGATTGCATAATGATTCTGTGGTCATAACATTCCTGCACTGACAATGTAACAGAGAATAAGCTATTACTTCCTTTTCTTATTGATTTTCTTTCAGTTAATGGTTTATCTGCGGAAAATTTACAGGGCACTAGCTTAAGGAAACTATATTCTGATATATTGTTGTTTTTTTTTACCCTAGATGAATTAGTGGTAATATATGTGCATGTTAAGGAAGACCTGATGGAATCATTTTTATTGAAGTATCTCTTATAAGTATCAGTTTATGATAAGGTACACAATTTCAGAAAGTCAGAACAGAATTCCATTGTACATGCAAACCACAGGTGTAAATTTCCTATAACTAGATGATGAATTAGCTATCTATATAGCCAGTATAGTCCATTATTATGTATGCCCTATACACCAGCTGACCTAAAGACTCTTTCTTGCTTGAATATGCATTGTAGGAATATGTATTGTAGAGTCTGAGAAAACCCATCCTGATTCAGCTTCCTCTCACACAAGTCAAAATAAAGGTCAAACTTAATTATGGTATTTTGTCTTTATATATGTATCTCCACTTGTTGACTAGGAAATTCCAACTGGATTGGAGGCCCGGTGAGGAAAGCTCCACACAAAAAGAATACATGCCATACATAAATGTAAAAAATAAAACTCACACAAAAGACACAGCTGCAAAAGTTTGCACATTCTTTTCCTATATTTCCACTTATAAATTGTGACACAATTGAGCACTACAGCTTGATTCAACAGTCTTGAAGAAGATGTACATGGGCTTGCCCTAGCAATGACTTTGCACAGAGCAAGCACTTCCTGTCTTTTGCTATGTGTTATATTATATATTTGTACAGGCTTCTGAATCCAGCTAGAAGTTAGCTCAGGGCATTGGTAACTGGGGAAATTGGGGCATGAATGGCTAGGCTTCAAAAGGCTCTAGGACCATTAGCCTAGTGACCTCCTATGATCCAATAAGGCTGTTGATAAGCTTTATTCTCTAATCATGGGTTTGATTCCCTCCACGATACATGTT
The DNA here is from genome assembly GCF_019279795.1 of Protopterus annectens. Classification (NCBI taxonomy): domain Eukaryota; kingdom Metazoa; phylum Chordata; order Ceratodontiformes; family Protopteridae; genus Protopterus; species Protopterus annectens. The sequence continues at coordinate 77,389,792 of NC_056732.1, read as the reverse complement.
TTGTGTGAAAGGTAATACCATCTAATGAGTCTTTGTACCATCAGTCACAAACATAATGAGAATATTTCCTCCAAATTGATATGCATAGCTGGGAGAGTTTTTTATTTTTTTTTATATTATGTTTGTCACCACCACCCCCTGGTTGATTAAAATTGTTATTATACTGGGATTATTAAGCAGTCACATTTTTGAATTCGTGTTCAGAGACTTTGCCATTACAGATACTTTTCCTGAATTGCCACTGCTAAATTGTGATACAGTTGAGTGATACAGCTGGATTCAAGGAAGGCACAAAAATATGCATGCTCTCTCCCTAACAATGACTTTGCAGTGAGCAAACAATCTCTTTTGATGTGTTTTCTTTATTTGCATTAGTAACTGAATGCAGCTGACAGTTTAGTACAGATGATTTAGGATATGGCTTGATAACAGGCTTCATCCTAAAGTTATGGATTTAATTCCCTGAGTCTGTATTTCCACTACTCTGAGCAAGCAACCTAGATAAACATTTTTCCTGTGCTGACTGTGAAAAGAGGTCCTTGTGCCTTGTTACTTTAGCCAATTAAAAATGAATAAAAAGAAGAGATCACATGACCTTGTTACATAATAATGGCAAATGGACATTTTATGCTACAAAAACACTCAGAAATAGGACTTCTTACTAGTAATAAACCACAGAAATACTCAGTACTATTAAAATATATGATCAAAAGCAGGCATCCCTTCCTGTTGCAGTTATATGGATTCATCTGTGCAGATAGCAGTAAAATACACAATAATAACCTGTGCAAGGATTGTTACTGAATCCATACATTTACAGGATCTTTTATTTATGAGGGGCAGTTTTAATACCCTGGTGAAGTTTGGTAGAGTTTACTTCCCACTGGAGCCTATACACTAGGTTTCTTGAAGGTATGCTTATTTTTTGGACTGGGTATTTGACCCTTTTACAAGAATTTGTAGTATACTTGATGACAACTAGTTTCTTAAAATATGCTCAGAAAAACTCTATAATATGTTAAATGATTTGGATATTCAGGTTTCCTAGATTTTTTTTAACAAAAGATCTGTTTCCAATCTCTATAGGAAGCCTGTTAATTCCAATTAACTTTTACATTACACTAGCTGCCACCCCTTGTATCAAAATAGGTCCTTAGTTAAAGGCCCGCATAGTATCAGTAGATCATTTATTTTCCCAAGAAGTAAAGGTAAGGGAAAATGCTTATGAACAGAGGCTGCTCAAAAATGTTCATTGACCCTATATTTGTTGAGGTTGTGACAAAAAGGAGGGACGGGATACATCATCTCCTAACTTGTATGATAAGGTTGGCTGAGAGTAACCAAGGGATGATTGATAATAATAAGTCCTATCTGCAGTCTCTAATTTTTGACACAGTTTATATTAATGGCACCATTACTAAGAGCTAGAATGTTTTTACTTTGGATAATGATGCTAATAAAATAGTAAGCTTCAGAACATTTTTTTTTTTATTTATTTGCTCTGGAAAGGTTTATTTAGTCTGGAAAGATTGTATATAAACCCTACAGGGGGTGCTTTTAGTGAGGTTTTTGAAGCTAGAGAGCTTTTTTTGGCAACTTAAAACCAATGCATATTACCTACCAGGGCTGAATAAATCCACATCTATTAGTCCAACAATCTTATCAAGTGCAATGTGTCTTTATGAACTGTATGAGGAAACTGATATGTTAAATGTTATATAAGGAAGTGATGTCAGTGGCTTTTTGTTCTGATGAAGTCTTTGTATGGTGTAAAGATGAACATGCTTAACTTCTGTGTTTGGTATTAAGACTAAACAGTTTTGAACTTCCAAGATGATTGCGCATTGAGTAACATTAATTCAAGGTCTCCCAATGTGAAAACAGAAACTCAGCAGAGAAGGTTGTGTTTATGGGTAAATTACAGTAACTGGCTAGTAAGTGTACTGTCTGGATGCCAGGAAAAAAGAAATACAGGGGATCTGGGAAAAAAAATCTGCAACAAAAAGTGAGGAAGAACACTGACTGGGGAAAGATCTGTAGCTGTTCACCAAAAAGCAATGCAACCTCCAGACATGAATTCCAGTAACATACAGGACAACTGCACACAGACCTAGTTAAAATAAACAAAACACTGATGGAATATATCAACACAAACAACAAAAGGCTGGAAAAAATGGAAAAAGATTTAAACAAATATTCAGATGAGATGATAAAGCTGCAAAAATCTGAGGTCAAAATGAAGAAAAAGCTGGCTGAATATGAGACTGCTCAGGAAGAGATGTTTCAAAAAATAATAGCATTAGAGTTCAGAGCATGTAGGAAAACCTAAGATTTTCAGCTATACCAGAGAAGCTGGAAGGAACAGACTGCATTCATTTTATGAAAGCACAATTAAGAAACTGGACTGGTATTCCACAGCAGAAGTTGTTAGTTAAAAAGGCACATTATATGTATGCTCCAAACCTGGCTATAAGAAAGTAACCTAGACCTTTAATAGTAAATAAAGATGCAATCCTACTAGCAGAAGGACTTGATTTTGACAAAACTGTAGCAGAAGGGCAAAAAAGTGGGAGACAGCAGAGTGCTTGTGGCAAATGATTACTCATTGTACACCAGGCAGAAGAGAAGCAAATGTATTCCACTGTACAGTGGTTGTCAGGATGCAGATGTGAGATTCAAACTGCTGTACTCAGCTGTCTTTAAAGTATTCTGCCCTGGAGGGGCAAAATCATTTTTTTTATGAAGTACATGCTAAGGGGGAAATATAAAAGTTTGTTCAACAAAAAAGTGAGCTGTGAAACAGGTAATAAAGACCACAGAGAGACTATACCTGTGAAACATTTTCCAGTGTTTCAATGGAAAATGTTGGAGTGAAGAAAGGGAGCATGAGAGCTGACAGGAAGAATCGAGAGTACGCTGGAAATGAAGTAGAGACAGGACTTGGGAGATGGGGTGAACAGTAATAAAACCCGTAACTTAATGTGGGATTACAATGCAATAATTATATGTAGGAAATATGACAAAACAAGAACATCTGGAAATATTGGACTTTTTCAGAGTTTGTTGGACTTGTGGGGGACTCTAAAGCATATGTCCTGCTTCATGTCATTAATGTTCAAATATGCTTTGGGGAGGGCAAGAGGAGGGAAAAAACTGTAAGCAAATTAATTATTTTTACTAGCACTATTTTTGTGGTATATGGTTTTCTTTGCATGCTATAAAGTAAAGTTGTATCAGTTATTTTAAGTGCAATGGAGATTGTAAACAGGTCCTGCTGTTCTTTCTTCCTTTTCTTTCTCATTTCTCCATTTCTTCTTGTTCAGTTTTAAGAAATGTAGGCAATGGAAGGGGAAAAAAGTCTGGTTAAAAGAGCATGAGAAAAATGTGCTTTATCTCATTCTTGCAAGGGGAATATGACTGGATTAAGGACCTTAGATTGATTTAGTAACATGTTTCAAGACTAAGCAAGTAAATGAAAAATAATATTGAATATTATTAGGCTTATTCCAGCAAATACATGTATGCTCAGTAGCAGTTCTGTAGCTGGTCTTCATGTTTTAAGGGAAACAATCTGATAAAAAGAAATTGGCTACCTGATTCTTGTGTCTCCATGGAGACAATCTGATCAAGAGAAACTGGCTACAGTCTGGTGGGGAGTGATTGGCTGAAGAAAAAAATGATTGGTTAGGAGATAATGTTCTCTGAAAACATTCAGGGGTTTTCACAGCTGGGGAGAGCTATATAAAAAGACAAAAACAATTAGCACTTAGCAGCACAGGATGCACCATGCATCTTACCATGCTTAACCTTTCTTTTAGATTAACTAAAGTATGTGAGTGTGGCTGTCAGTTTGGGGGTTTTGTTCCTATTAGGGGGGTATAACTTCAGTATTTGAAGATCTACATAGTTTTCTGTGCTAGTATTAAGTTAATACATTTTGGGGTGTATTGGGGTGCGTTTTTTTTAGGGCTTTCAATAAAATGAAAGTTTTGTAAGATGTGACAGGCTCAAATGGATATAACAAGAAACAACTGTATAAAAGTTCAACCTGTCAAACAGTGTATGCATGTAACACAAAAGCTGGAACTAGACGTTTAACAAAAAAGGTGTTATACATAAAAGTTGTGAATAATAACTTTTTAATGCAATTATGCTTTCTGTAATGTCTTTAAATGTAAATGGTCTCATAGATAAATACAAAAAGGAAAGCATAGTGAACTAGATTAAAACAATGCAGAGTGCAAATAGCTATGTTACAGGAGACACACTTAGAAAGAACTCAGCATGTGAATTTGACAAAGAAAGGTTTTCAGGATAGTTATTCAGCAGAATACCTGGGACAAAGGAAAAGAGGAGTACTTATATTAATTGCAACAGGAGCTCCAATAGTGATAGAAGAGGATAAAACAGATAATAATGGCAGATTTGTAGTGCTAAGGGGCTACTGGCAAAGGAGGAGGATTACACTGGCATGTATTTATATTCCACCTAAAACTGCTATAGTGGAGCTTAAGAAAATTCTGGGAGAAATAATCAGTTTTTAGCAAAGAATATTACTTATAGGTGGGGACTGGGATGCGATTTGTAACAGTAAAGATGTGTCTGGTGGGCCCAGAAGGGAAAGAAGAACAAAGGAGGATAGGGTTTTGAAGAAATTTATGAAAATATTTGGCACTGACATTGTGAATTCAGTAATAGGAGTTTGGAGTGAATTTACATATTATTCCCTAAGATGGTATTCCTGTGGAAGTTTGCAAGCTAGGAGGGGAAAATCTGATAAAGATCTGGAAGGTTTTGTTTAACAGTATTTTAACAGGAGGAGAATTACCAATACTTGGAAGAAAGCAGTGGTAGCTCTAATACCTAATGAGGGTAAAGATCCATCAGACCCAGCTTCATACAGGCTCATTTCAATGGTAAACCATGATTATAAAGTGTTCATGTCTATAATGGCTAAAAGAATGACAAACATAATGCCAAAATTGATAGATATGGCTCAATATAGTTTTGTAGAGGGGAGGCAAACATTTGACAGCATTAACAGAACACTGATGATTCAGAGGGAAGCAGAATGTAAGAAAATACTATTGTTTTTGGTGGTTCTGGATGCAGAGAAAGCATTTGACAGAGTAAGCCGGGAATGTATGAGCAAGGCAATGGAAGCATTTGCATTTCCTGAACAAAATTATAAGGTTAATTAGAAGGATATTTGAGGGATCAGAGGCAAAAATTAAAGTGAGTGGGGTCGTCTCTGATAATTTCTACTTGAACAGAGGAACCAGGAAGGGGTGTCCTCTTTCCCCTTTATTATTTGCATTATATTTAGAACCACTGGCAAAGAAAATAAAGGACTCAGAAAGTAAAGGATATAATTGGTATGGCAGTCAAGAAAAGCTGGTTCTATTTGCAGATGATATTATTTTATACTTGACAAAATCAGCAAGAGACATTAGAGTGTTGTGGAACATTCTGAGACAGTTTCAAATCTCTCCAGGATGCAAAATTAATGAAGCTAAAACAAAGGTAAAAGCAGTAAATTATGCACCCACACACAAATTGGTTCAGAAATATCCATATTTATGGGGACATGATAAAATGAAGTATTTAGGAGTAATGGATTAAAAAGGATTCTAGTGTGACAGCTAAGGATATGTGGGAAGAGACTAAACAAAAGGTAATACAAAAACTGAGAAAATTGAAGCTTTGTTTTATGGATATGGATAGTATGATACAAGCAGTCAAAATGTTTTTAGTCCCTTTAGTCTTATACACAGGTCAGGCATATTGCCATCAGCCAGAGGTGAAGGCGTGGATAGCAATTAATAAAGAGCTGAAGGACTTTATCTGTGAAGGGAAGACAACAAAAGTCAAGTGGGATAAGCTGATTCTTCCAGTAGAACAGGGCAGATTGGGATTACCCAAATTAAAAGGGTATTTCAGAGATACACACTTAAGGCTCCTATACAAAGCACAAGCAGAAAATTATAATTCAAAGTGGAAAGGGATGATGTTGAAACAGGGGGGGATGCTCAAGAAACAAGGATATGCTGGGATTTTGGATGCAGACCTTTAAGAAGAATAACAATAATCATAATGAATAGTATATCCATAAAGTAGCAAAAAGTATTCTAAGAACTAAGGTAAACATGGGAGTGGAGAAAGAAGATTCTGTCGATAGAGATAACTGCAATTAGGGATATAGACAATAGGCAAGAGGGGGTTGGAATTTATTGGAGAAAACTGGCAAAGGCACCATAGCATTGGAAGCAAATAACTAGAGAGGGAAATGTAATTGAATGCGAAGAGGCCAAGAAGTTATTTGGACTGCAGGATAGAGATCGCCATCTCTATCAAGGATTGATATCACAGTATAAGCATAAAGCATACAAAACATTGCATGATAACTATAAGAATCAATCAGAGGAGGTTAGAAAGGATTGGGAAGAGAGCTTGGATAAGCAATTCACAAAAGAACAATGGGAGGATATATGTATGGTCCCAAATATGCAACAAAATCTAGAAGATTTAGGATTTTTGCTTGTAAATGTTTACATAGATATTTTTATACCTCAAGTAGACTCCAGAGAATTTTTCCTCAGGTAGACAGCAAATACTGGATGTATGACAGGGAATAAAGACGGTACTTGGGAACATATTTTCTGGGAGTGTGGTGTGTTGGCAGACTTTAACGATTCCCTCCGGGATCCACTGTTGGACATGCTGGGTGGATGGCTTGGTGTGACAAGGGAGATGAATTTTCTGAGCTGTGATACAGAATTGGAATTGCCTAGACATGGTAGGGACTTGCTGTATCTAATTATGGCAGCTGCCTAAACAGCAATTGCTAGAAAATCTAAACAACTATGAAGTAGTGACTATAGTAACAGAGATAAAATGCGTTTATATCATGTTATCGAAAGATGAAAAAAGCGAACGCTATTTCACCGGCCCAAAAACATCTAAATATGAAAATATCAAACATTCAGAACAGCAATTTTTTTCCCATGGAAAAAATTTGCTTCATACACACAACACAAGCACATCAAACAAACAGCAACCACACACATACACTTAAATTCCTACACCTAACGCTACACTAAACTAAACATACACTACTATCTACCCACTTACCTTAACCCTAACCTTAAGGTCCATCAATATCACACACTCACTTAACCCGCGTCGACACCCTAACTTACTTAAACCGCCCCTAACCCTAAAGTCTGTCACTATCGCACACACGCCTAACCTGCGCCCTAACCCTAACTCTAACTCACTTAACCCGCCCCTTACCCTAACGTATAAACAATCGCACACTTACCTGAACCCAACCCGTAACTTTCCACCACAGAGCTAAGAATAGCGAAGCCACAGAAACGGCCAACCGAATTCTTTCCCGAGGAAAGAATTCACTGTTCTGCAGCTTCGCTATTCTTAGCATTTGCTGAATAGTGTTCAATATCAGAACATTCAAAGTTTTAATACTTCATTGTTCTGATATAGACCCAATAAAACAACTGAAACTGAGATTTTTAGAAAAGGGTCGGAGCAAACCACATAGGAAAAATGGGAATTGTGGGAACAATACATATAGGGGAGGAATGAGGTTTAAAAGAAGGTAGAACTTAAATGAGCTATGTAATGTTTGACTGAAACTGGTTTCGTAGATTATAAGTGATGTATAATGTTTGCAACTGGGAGCGTGTCAGTATGGATTGTGATGTAAAATACTTGCAACCAGGATTGTTCATAGATCAGTACTAGGCCAACTGCCCTTGCGAGCCATTTTAGGCCTAGCCAATTATCCCTTGTGAGACTCAAACCCTGCACCTTGTGTTTGTAAGGCAAACACCTTAACCATTAGGCCACACTCCCAACCCTAGATACTGTGTTATCACCATACATTTCACTGCCAATTATTGAACCCAGGACCCTGCGCTAAATAGTCAGAACAACATACCACTATGCTAAATTATGTGGTTTGTTTTCATTTATATAAATATATGATTGCTTATGTAGTAAGTGATGGTTTAATAAAGATGTTTCTTGTTTAAAAAGGGGGGACAAGAACTGAATAATTTATGTAATGTTGCTTAGGTTATATGATAACAAGCAATATATGTGAAGTATAATGTTTGTCAATGTTAATTTGTTAATACCATTTGATTACTTTTGTATAAATGTAAATGTGCCTGTGTCACAAGTGATAAATCAATAAAGGTGTTTAAAAACAAAAAAAGATTAAGCAGTTTCATACATTTCATTTGCCACATCCTTTTCTATCATTTTTTTACTAAGGGAATATCTTCAATAGCCAAAGAAGCAATCCTGCTCCTGTTTTCTTCTCTTATCAGACATATCATTAAATATAATGCCCCCTTTGATATGTACAAACACAAGCATACTATTCATCTGAAAAGGCCACAGGGATCTCTAACCAAGAAAATTAAAGGTCGTAAATCTTTCAACTATCCCAAAAGACTACGATGACTCTCCTTATACAGAACAGCTGACCAGCTGATGATCGATCATTAGTTTTTTGAGCCATGAAAGACTCAATCCTATTTCAACTCCTATTTCTTTGCAAAGCCAGTGGGTCTGCAATCACCCGCACTAGAGACCTACATTTGCACCAAAACATAAACAAATCAAACATAAACAAAAAATGGAGGGTTAGGTTCTTATTGCAGTGTTTTCTCAGCCTATGGAATAAGTTTCCACCACAAGTCAAACAAAGTACCACTATGGATACCTTTAAGGATAGCGATGATGACTGGATGGGCAGGCTCAAATTTATACCAGGGTTATTATGTACAGTCCTGCTCAGTTTGGGAGGTAAGTAATATTTAATGCTTGACAAGGGTGGCAAGAACATGTGTAAGATTTTCTTCCTAAAGGTGTACATGACCAGGCATCTCATGGTCCTTGTGATCACTTGCCTGGAATTATTGCTGTACTCCTATGTTCCTCTGTCCCATCTATTAATGGCACTAAACTGTTTATTCACCAGTCATGTAAAATATGCCTCAGTCTCTATACTGCAATGATTGCACCCAACAACCATTTCTGCCTTATGTCAACCAAATCCTATCACATCATTTCTGACTTCATTTTCATTAGTACACAGCATATTTCTTCTACAGTTTGTTCCCTTCCTTCTTTACCCTACATTGTGCATGTGGCAGCACAGCTTGTGTTTTTTCTTCTTTCAGAAGTTTCTGAAAGTATAACTTCCATTTCCTGTTGATATCTTCTGGACTGGTGAGCAAATTGTTGCTGACATCTGTTATGAATGGCAACTGCTATTTTCTTTATTTGTCTGTCATGGCCTTGCAACATAATATAGATTTTTTATGCCATCTGCTGAGTTGCTTTCCAAAATGTAGCAGAGTTTCTATGGTGCCTTGTTCTTTGCTGTTGTGACTGCTCTCTTAACCTCTTTATTAGCTAACCAATATTCCTTCATAGTATTGTGCATCATTTATACATCCAATTTCTGCCTGCAGTCCTTATTTTTGATAACTTCCTGGACTTCTGCATTCCGCCAGCCGCTGTCCTTATGTAACTTATTTCCATACATGGTTCAGCCCCATATTTGTTCTGTTGTCTTCACTCTTGCTGCTTTGGGGCTCTGCCTGTTTCTCTGCCTGAGGTGCTGCAGCCCTTAGTATTTCCATGAACTCTTCTGCTTACACTCCTGTCAACTTTCAGGTCCTCATCTTAATCTCTGTTGATCTTAGAGGCTTCTCTGACCACTGCTATGGGTGGCCATGGTCATCATTGGTTAAATTATCTGAACTAACTGTTTCACTAGGAAAAACTTTTCAGTCTCTGATTTGACTCCAGTGTCCTTTCCTTTCTAACAGGAAGTCTAACTAAATCAGATGCTGGCTATTCTTTTACGCGATCTTCTGACTGTCTCTCTTGGTGGACCATGTGTGACCATTTCTTAGAGGCCTAGAGCAGTATCTCCTTTACTATTCCTATTGCCCCAACCATGTGGACCCAGGCAATCCTCACATGTTCTTCTGTCTATCCTGGTATGAACATTGAGGTCATCCATTATCAAGGCTAACTCACTTTGTCACAGTTTATCAAGCAGGTTCTGCAACTGCTGCCCAGATGCCCTTTTTTCCTCAATATCAAAGCCATGCTGTGAAGCATAGGATGAAATCATGAAGAATGTTTCATGTTTACACTACAGTCTGGTTACCAAGATTGTGTCACCAATACTGATGCCATCCCCTCGCTGCCTTCAAAAGACTGTCTCACCATGATTCCCACAACACTTCTAGTCTATCCAACCCTTAGTAACAGAACATATATACCAGGCCAAGAGACTTCACTGCACTGCCTTTCAGCCTTGTCTTCTGGATACTGGACACGTAGGATGTCCATTCTACTCCTTATCATTGTTTCATCCATTTCCACACTTCATCCTGTCAGAGAACCTATATTCACTGTAGCAATCTTTAGTTCATGTCAGTTCATTTATATATTATGTAAAAATAACACTAAACATTTATATTAGAAAAATATAATACAATACAATTTTATGAGCACAATAAATGAATAACACCATCTTACAGAATGAAAGCACTGTATGCACACATTACTTTATATACGATATTTATAACACTTGTGGCCGAAAAGAGAAAGGTGAAGGGAGAGGATATGTACACAGAAGCTGAATAAGATAAGATGTTCAGAGGGTTATTTGAAAGGGAGAAACATGGAGAGTAGAGATGTAGGGATGGAATGGAAGAAAGAACAGATAGAACATTGGTAATATTATGCAGATTCTTATCTGTTTAATTGTGATAGCTTAATAGAATGGGATTTAACTGAATAAGCATTTGTAACAGGTAGCATTGCAACTAAGTGATTGTATCATCTCTGCAGCATGTGCATTGCTCATGTTTGAAAAGGTCTAAACAGGAAAGGAAGACACTTGAACCCAAGAATTTCTGCATTCTGCCACTGGACTAACAAGGAGTCTCTGAGCAGTCAGGTATCTATTTCCCAGCATAGTAGTTGCTATCCTTTCAACTGAGCAACCACAGTAATGATGACTTTTTAACACACAAGCATCTAATGTTGTGCAAACTAGTAACCTAGTATTGTATTAACAGCAGATAGAGCTCTATCTGTACAGAGAATCCTTGAAAATGAGGTAATGGGGCTAATACATACATAATCTTGACTGCTGCTGGACGATGGTCTCTTATGGCTGAATCTTACCCAGTGAGAATGAACAGGCTACCTGAATAGCAGTGGGGCTACTAGACAGCATGCATAGGAATAAAAAAGAAAGAGAAAAAAAATCCTTTGAGTTTCCATTGCCTTAAACTCATTCAGAAGAATGGCTCTCGCAATGGGAGTGTCCAGACTCTCTTTAAGGTTATTTTATTGAATTTGACAAAACAAAATGTCATCTATAATGTGTGCTACTCAAAGCCTTTATTTGTTATCATAGTTACACACATGTATACAACTCTGGAGTGCTTGGCATGTATATGAAAGAATGTAAGCACTTCAAATTGTGAAACTGATTATATTCTGTGTGTGTGTGTGTGTGTGTGTGTGTGTGTGTGTGTGTGTGTGTGTGTGTGTGTGTATATATATATATATATATATATATATATATATATATATATATATATATATAGAGAGAGAGAGAGAGATATAGATAGATATACAAAATAAATAATTTATGCTTTATGTACCTGTCTCATGGCTATAAGCACACTGTTGTGACACAACCAATTAACCCTCAAATGAAATAAAATAAATTATACAATGACTGTCCATTAATAGTCCTTTTGTACTTATACTGTATATAACCTAACAAGAATTATGATGCATTAATTCATTATTATATTGTACCTGAGTGTTTTGTTCTATATGATTCATTGTAAATGTTATCTTGTTACAGTTTGTTTAGTTGCCACTGATGATTTCTTAACTGTTTGTATGTAAAATTTATAAACTCACTGTGGAGCTTTTCTCCCCGGGTCTCCACTAAAAACGAGCCAACCGTTCAGCTGGACTAACCCCGTCATCAAATGTAAAATAAAATAAAATAAATAAAATATTCTAAAACAAGCACGCTGATTGGTCAGCCCAACCAGCGTGCTCATTGTAAATCCAAGAATATACCAATAGAAAAAGGTCCAGTCACCCGGACGTTTTTCCATTACTATATTTTGTCATTTTTTTTACTTTTCTTTCTTTTTTTTAAGAAAAAGAGAAAACAGAAGGCCTCAAACAAACAAGGGAGATGGTGCAGACAAAATAACAGGATAATCAAGTACGTTCTGCAAAACTAAAGAAATTTAACTGATTATCCTTTTATTTTCTCTGTCCTGGCACTCCCAAACGTTAAAAGTCACCTGGTTTCTTTTTTTCTTTCCAATAAAAAAATAAATAAAATAAAAAAAGCAACAGAGATCTTCCTTTCTCCATTGCTATCTTTACACAGCACTGATGTACTGCATAAGCGTGGGAACACAAGACCCATATGATTGCAAAGTGCATCAGAAAAAGCCACAAGATACTGGAAAATGCAGAAGGGCACCACGGAAGCATTATACAAAGACATTATTTAAGAAAAGTAATTTTTAAA
>NC_056732.1:77337167-77372167 GCF_019279795.1 Protopterus annectens | reverse complement strand
TTCAAACAGATGTTCATATCTCTGGAACCACATGAGTTATAAAAAAAGTATAAATGCAAACTCTTCAACACAAAGTATTTTTATAGTGGCAGTATTCTTTAGGTTCTAGGTCTTAAACCAAATTGTATAAGTCACAGTAAACACAGTTACTATTACATTTGAAATATTTTGTAAACAGCTTATAATACCTCAGCAACCACTCAAGTTACACACATACTGTCAGCAGTATTTTATGCATCTAGCTGAGTGCTTTCATATGAGGCTAAGGAGTTTTGTCTGTGTAACTTGGCTGTTAAAATATTTAGAAAAATATGAAAATGATATCATGTAAATTAATATCATTAAAACAACAGTTAATATCACTCTACCTGCACTAGACAGAGGTCAAATATTAATGCAGTTGAGTTTGCTATTGTGCAAGATTTAAGATGAAATCTTTTAAAATCTTGTGTATAGCATGGTTTTGGAATTATTGATGCAAATATGAACAAGCAATGTTTGATGCCTAGAGGCATCAGTAGGAGTTAACTGCAGATGTACCTGGAGGCTTCATTCAGATGTAATGAGTTAAAAGAGTTGAACTCATTTTTGGAAGTCATGTTTAATCATAGCCTTACCTCAGGCTTTGTGCCCACTGAGTGATGCACAGCTACAGTTAACCCACTCCACAAGGGGGGATCCACCTTGGATCCTGAGAACTACCATCCCATCTGCTGACGAGCCTGATCTGCAAGGCCATGGAATGTATTATCATGGAACTTATAAACAAGACACTGGCAACCTTCAAACATTGGTCTCCACCCAGTTTGGGTTCATGAAGGGTGATTCATGTCTCCTGAACCTGATTGACTTCTTCGAATCAGTCTCCAAAGCTGTAGATGAGGTTAAGGCAGTCCACACAGCCTATCTGGACCTCACCAAGGTCCTCAACACCATCCCCCACTCTGGAATCATAGATAAACTTACTAAGCTGGGCATAAATCCCTACATCACTTGATGGGTTGCCAACTGGCTTACTGACAGAACCCACACTGTAAAAGTAGCCGACTCCAAGTCCAGCTCCAGACAAGTGACAAGTGGAGTACCTCAGGGTTCAGTCCTGGGACCACTTTTGTTTGGCATCTATTCTCTGAAGTACAAGCCAACACTGAGGGACTCTGGCTAACAAAGTTCAAAGATGACTGCAAACTGGGAGCCATTACTCAATCCCCAAATGATGTGGATATTCTACAAAAGGGCCTTACAGAAACAGATGCTTGGTGCCAGAGCCATGGCCTCTAGCTCAATGCCAAGAAGTGTATAGTTATCCCCTTTGGGAAAAAAAACATGTACCCATGAATTGCCACAAAAATGGCAGTACACTAAACACTGAAAGTGTGATAAGAGACTTATGAACACAGGTGAACAGTGGTCTCACCTTCAATAACCACATCGTCACAACAGTCAGGAAATCCTTCTATGTTGCACACCTCATCACTAAGGGCTTTTCATCCAGAAAAAAGGAGGCCATTATCCCACTGTACTCATCCCTCATTTGACCCATCAGAGAGTACAACAAGCTGTTTGGTATGTACCTCACAAGACATCTGCAACAACTGGAAAGGCTGTAGAAATACCTCACTAAAAGAATCACAGGCCTAAAGCATCTGTCCTATGCTGACCGACTAAAATAACTCCAGCTATACTACGTCACATATCATCTACTCAGAGGTAATCTCTGCTTAACATACAAGGCCATTTCAAACCCAGAGCTGTTGGACATGCTACACTTAAAGAAATCTGAATCCATCAGAGCCACACGCTCCAGGGACCTAAACCTTGTCATTACAATTAGCAAAACATACTGGAGGGATAGGTTCCTGACCCAGAGACTCCCCATACTCTGGAATGGACTGCCCATACATGTCAAGCACAGCACCTCCTTGGCCCTCTTCAAAAGGAACCTTGACGACTGTATGGGAGGTAGGAAATTTACCCCATGGATCACTTCAGTCACCTTGCTAGACAGGGGTCCAGGGAAGTAAATATTGTGGGAAGAAATATCCAGGGAATTACTATGGCTAGGCTTGTATAAACCCTAGGGCCAATAGCCTAGTACCAACCTATGAACCTATTTAACAATAATGGCGAAGTTTCTAATGTTATTTTATGGGACACATTAAAAGCTTGTATGTATGATAGAGTTAAACACTGGTATATTACTAAGAGGAAAGAATGAGATAAAGAGTTAATGAATTTGTAATTAAAATTGATAATTTTAAATTAAAATTAAAGGATAATGACATACTTGCAAACTCAGAATTAAACATTTTAAACCAGAAGTATATGGAAATATTAAATCATAATGTTTCAATAAACATGGAGAAGCTTAAGATACATAAGTATTCTGTTAATCCCAAAAATTTACTTAGAGTAGTATTTAGAACCAGTAGATTAAATAATATAAATGATATAAAAGAAATCACATATAAAGTAGGTAATAACACTAGGCAAACAACATATCTAAAAGAAATATTGTAGGTTTTTAGGAAGCGTTATGAGTCAGTTAATAACAGTAAAGCTATTTTAGATTATAATGATATAGCTTCCTAGAGGAAAACATAACACATACATTGACTAAAGATCACACTTTTAAATTTGATAAATTAATTTCTTTCAGTGAATTAAAAGAACAAGTTAAAAATCTAAAAAATAACACAGCTCCAAGCTTATATGCCATAATTCCTGAATTATATAAAATGATTCCTGATGATATTTTAAGAATACTTTTAAGAGCTTGTGAAGAAATTAAAAACTCTCCAAATAGTTTTGCCTCCTGGAAATTTGCATTATTATCACCGATACTGAAACAATTTAAAGTCCCTAAATTAGGTTCCTCTTATGGTCCTATATCACTTTTGAAAGTTGATTATAAGATTTTTATGTCTATTTTGACAAAAGGATTAAATGAGATGATTCCAAGTTAATTGAAAAAGACCAAATAGGATTCATTTTAAACAGAAAAGTACAAGATAATGCCATCAGACTTCTTTCTTTGATAGATGTAGCTAATGTTTGTGTTTGTTTGTGTCTTTCGGCTTTTCCCGGTTAGGGGTCGCCACAGCGGAACTCCGGTCCACTAATGATTGGCAGTAGAGTTTTACATATTGACTTCCCGGGCCTAACGCACAACCTTCAATGAAGGAATGCCCAAGACAAAGAAATAACTGTCAATTATAAGTTTAGACTTAGACAAAGCCTTTGACTCCATTAAGTGGGGATATTTATTTAAAGTTCTTAAACAATATCATTTTTCTTTAGAGTTTATAGAGTTAATAAATAAAATATATATGGGCTCCACTTCATTTGTCAAAATCAGGCCTTTTATGTCTAAATCTGTTAGGATATTAAAAGGACTAAACAGGGATGTCCGTTATCTCCACTGTTGTTTACCTTGCCAATAGAGCCCTTTGCTAATTTTATTAGATTGAATACAAAGATAAAACAATTTTCTTGGGATGAGAATTACAGTTATAAAATCTATTTATATGCAGATGACATTTTACTGACAAGTGGAGATGTTGAATTTTCATTAGAGCATATTCTTATCCCTCGTCTAAGCTTTAATCATAATAAAACTGAAACTTTGCTAATTAATAAAAAATATAAACACTCACTTAAAAAATGAATGAATTTAATTGGGAAAATAAGCAACTTAAATATTTGGGACATTTTATAAAATCTAGGTGGAAAGAGCCTGCTATAGCAAACAAAGAATAATTGGAATAAAATGTTTTCACTATGGAAGATAGATTTATACTAATAAAAATGGTAATATTACCTAAAATATTATTTCTTCTATATTAGCTTCTATCAAAAAATTATTAGACAATTAAATTCTATGTTATTAAAATGTTTCTGGTTTCTGCAAACTCCAAGGATAGCATCTGATTGGCATGTTAAAAGTTGGGAAGAAGGTGGAATTGTTTTTTCCAACATTGAATTATATGCTAAGGCTGTTATATTAGATATAGTGAGTCAATGGTTAAACTCTACATATACATCAAATTGGAAAACAATTCATGAGAATATTTTAATCTCAATGAAAATACTTGAAGTAAATACTGATTTTCATGCAGATATAATTTATATTGGATTATAAAATATTCTAGTTTGAATTCTAGAAAATATTCTGCATCTGCTCCTGTTGTTCATATATATATATATATATATATATATATATATATATATATATATATATATTAACCACATTTAGATGTGTGATGAACAGTAATTATCTTGTGAAATATTTACTGATTCTGATGTTTCCTATAGCCTACACTAATAGTTGTGTAGAATCTTTTAATTTAAATAAAATGCTATATCTTACAGAAAATGGCTTACAATTCTGACACCAATTTTTAGATACTAATAAAATATATAATATTGATTATCTTTTGGCCATATATAATATATGGAGTAATAGCTGATTAAGCATACAAATAGTGTGTGAATTTATCAATAATAAGATACAAATACCCTTAACTATGAATTCAAAGAACATACTTGGAAAATTGCAAATTTTCTTTATGATTAATAATGATATGACTGTATCATATGATACATTTGTATAATTAATCAACTGTTTATACTTTTTTATCCTGCTTGCAATTGAAAACAACTATTTTGTTTTTATATTTATTGCATTGCATATCACCTCATCATGAGCTAGGTATGCTTGTAATGACAACTGTACCTAATCTGTATGTCTGTAATCTGTTTAGACCCTTTTTAACTACCGTTATAATTATTTGAATTTGTGATAATTATTACAGTTATATATTGTGTCTGTGTATGGCTGTAACTGTTTAGAGCTATTTTGCTACTGTTATACTTCTTTGAACTTGTGATTATTTTTTACTGTATAAAATTGTCTGTGTTGGAGCTTTTCTCCCCGGGCCTCTACTGAAAATGGATTTTATTCCAGTTAGACTAGCCCGGTCAACAAAGGCAAAATAAATAAATAAATAAGATTAAAAATAAATTCTGATTGTCAATAATATATAAGACCTTAAGAGCTGAATTACAATATCTGATTTACCTTTCTGGGACTACTCAACTGGAATTAATAATGAAATTTGTTCAGATGTCAATAAAAAAATTAATGCTAAAATCTGTAAGCAGTACCACTTCATCACTCTTTTTGAGAATGTTTACATGGAAATATCTGCATAGAATTTTCTTAACTCCACATAAATTAGCATTAATTTATAAGAAAGAAGATATAAAATGTTGAAGATGTGATGAAGTGCTAAATGCAAATTGGATCCATATGGTTTTAGAATGTAAAAAGTTTGTTCCATTTTGATTAGAATTCAGAAATTTTATAGAGGCATTGTGGTCAGATAATTGTTCCATTACAAATTCTTAAATTCTATGCAATGTTCCAGTTTCAAACTCCATACCTAAAACACAATTGTCTCCCATTTGGTCCATTCTAGCAATTGCTAGAAAAGTTATCACAATAAATTCAAAAAGAAAAAAATTCTCATTTAATGAATTTATTGGTTTAGCAAAAAAGTATGTAATTTGGTAATGCAAACTGCTTATATTAGGGCTCAAACATTACTCATAAACACTTGTGATGGCTAAAGCTTAAAGAGTTATGGAGAAATTTTAATGTGTTAGTACAATAATTGTTTTGTTATGGACTTTGTAGATAGTTTATTTGTTCTTAAGTTCATTGTTATCTTATCAATGTGTTGATTTTTTCCTGTTTTAAAATGCAAGAAAAAGTTTTAAAAAAAGAAAATGATATATTGCTTATTTTAGGGGAAAAAAGCAGACTTTCCAGAAAAGATCTATGCAGCAATGCTAGGAAAGAAAGAAATTAGAGGAAGAAAAATACTTGCACAATCAAAGCTGCTAAAAGCTACAAATATACATTTTACACCTGTTATAAAGCAGATAAGCCCAAAACAATAGCTAGATAAATAAATATTACACTGTCAGGAAACAGATGTGCCTGAGGAAGTGCTACAAGAAAAAGAACAAAAATGTATGTTATCAAAATCCAAAATGAAAAAGCATGGAATTAGAAAAGAAAAAGAGGCTTAATATGGGGTAGTATATATGCAGAAGATGAAACAGCATTAACTAGTATGGCCACTACAGCTTCAAAGATATTGGAAGATATATAGGCAGACAAAGATATCTAAGAATGGCAATTTTACAAAGAGAATAACACCACAGAAATAGAACAGACTGAGAAGCAATCTGTTGAGTGATGAAGAGAGGCAATACATTCAAAATGAAATGTTAGACAAACTGATAAGTGAAGGGTTCGTTGTGAAGATTACTTTATAGAGAGCCTGCAGTAAGAGCAAGCTATCATTTTAAATATTTACCTCAGTTTCAGAGCATTCGTCAGGACTATATATTGAAAGACTGTAGGATTGTTCAGAAGGGGAAACAGCAGGAACAGCAAGCAAACAAGACATTCTTAATCATGAAGAGAATGATTTAAGGGAAGACCTGTTTGACCTAATAGAAAGTAACAGATCCCTTAAGAGATACAAAAGGAAGATACAACAGAAAGTGTATATGACACAGGGTATTGGAAGTTTGATAAAACTCTGAACACACTAACTGCAACCATTAAGAAAGATTTATTATAATGTAATAGAAATGAGCAGAATATGCCATTGCAAAATTAAACTAATAACCATTAAGGGGTTACCAGAAAATGCAGAAACATAAAGGAAAATAAGAGAACAACTAGAATGTCACTTTGGAAATGTATTACGAGAACTATAATGCAACTAAGACAAGTAGTGTCATTACTGGAAAATATAGAAAAGGTAATAGACCATCAAAACCACTTGCAAACATAGTTGCAATAAAAGAAATATAGTGCATGAAGCGGAGTGATAATGTTCCAATATTGCAAAAAAAGGACAAACCAGTTAAGCACTACTGTAGAGCTAGGCCTGATCTTAGCAACTGTTAATCACCCCTGCTTTAGTTGTTAAGATCAGATATCATGCTAGGCAGTTAAACCTGCCAGTACTGGCCAGCAAACAACAACAGCACAGTTAAAAACAGATTCCTCTCTTTCTGCTGCTTGTGCCTGTAATCTGCCCCTGACTTTCCTTAGCATAACATGACATGTTACGCTATCTTTCTGACAGCACTTGTTAAGTACTTTACAACTTTGAAAACTGGCAAAGCAGTGCTTTCTGAATTCTGTAATTAGTAGTACATGGAGCAGATAAAGATCCATGCGCTACAAAGAATTATGCTAAGGTCTTCAAGACGAGGTTCTTGACATCTACATTTCAAACACATAATAAGCTAGTTGTAATCAGAGATCCATTCATAATCCTCTATATTGAGCATTAAAACAGATCATAATTTATGCCATAACATTTCTAGAAATAAACTAAAACTATCAGCTCAAGCAAAAAAATAAACTCAAAGTATACAGAGAAGTACAAAGAAAAACTAAAAATGAACCTGCAAGCCATCTTAAGAACTATTGACCAATAACTTGTCTTTCGATAACATTTGAATTGTATACTAGAACTGATGGAGAGTTTACACTCACAGATAACATTTCAATCATGGTAAATAGAATATAAAGATAATAAAAGAAAATGTTGAAATAAAGATCATAAATTTCATCCATTATTTAAAAAACCATAATGCACATTCTGAATAGACATCAACTTGGTTAACAACAGGAAAAAGTACACTCCTCCTTAAAAGTGAACCTGCAAGCCATCCTAAGAATTAAAGCACAATTACTTGCCTTGTATCAATATATAAATTATATACACAAACAGATTCACTCGGAGTTTAAAGTAGCTTAGAAAAAATCAATCATTGCAACAGAACAAAAGAAGGTAACAAAAAAATCGCATGGAACAAATGATTTATGTGTTGTTAAATAAAGCTATAATAAAGAGTTAGAAAACAGGCAAAACCTACATATGTCATGAATAGATTACAAAAAATGCATTTAAACAACATCCCAAAGTCAAGGATTATGGAATGCTTATGGATGTATAATACTCACCCCACATTGATCTATTCCACAGCAGTGACTATGAAATAGTGCTAAACCACTTTAGATCTGACTCATGATAAAGGACAACAGTCAGGGATAGAAATTCAAAGGGAGATATATTCCAGGGTGCTTGTATTTCACCTTCACTATTTTGCATTGCCCTTAACATGTTAAGCTGTTTATTTTAAATAGACAAGGCTATGGCTGCAGCTTAACTTCTAAAAAAACAATATTGCCCAATGACATCTTATCTACTGTTTTTTTTTTTTTTTTTGTGGATGATTTAAACCTGTATAACTCATTAGAAAGAAAAGCACCTGGAGGTACAACTATAAATGGTTAAAATTTGCTCAGGCAATATAAAAATGACATTTGATCATGATAAATATTTTAAAGCAACATTTATAGCAGGAAGGCTAAAGCACTAAGACAATATCAACCTAAAAGAGGAATGTGATGTAAAAGAACTGGAACAGGAGAGTGTGTATAAATATCTGATAATACTTGAAGGGTCAGTAATAGACATCTGCAAATGAGAACATATCTTAGCAAGGAAGACTTTACAAAACTAAAACTAAAACTGAAAACTGACTTGCCATCTTGGAATAAAGTTCAATCACTACATTAGCTTGCTCTTCTCATTTTAGCTTACAGCTTTGGTGTGACTAACTGCCCCAAAAAAGCACTAGATCAGTGGGACAAGAAAACAAGAAAAGTACTTTGTGCTTATCACATGACATATAAAAAAGTAGTGAATGGCAATATTATACATCCACCATTCTGAGGGAGGTATTGGTCTCCTCAACACTGACGACATGTATAAGCCTTCAATTGTGGGACTGTATATATATATATATATATATATATATATATATGTATATGTATATATATGTATATATATATATATATATATATATATATATATATATATATATACTGACATCTTCAGATCCAAACATAGTGAAAGTTCTAAAACATGAGGAAAACAAGTCTAAGATGGCATCTTCCCTCAGATTATCAGAAGTATTTCAGAAAGGAATTTGAATGGAAATCAAGCCAAAGTAGATAAAAATGAAAGTGCCAAAAACAAAAGAAAGGCTATGAAGAACAGGCCCGGAGAAAAAGGAAATAAATTTGGAAAGCCCACAATTATAGTGGCACTTATATAAAACTCTTGGAACAATCCCATGTTGATCAAGATGTGACACATAAATAATTAAGGAGATGTGAGTTTAAATCAAAGGATGCAAGTTAATAATGGTAGCTCAAGATAGCAGACTTTGTACATTTTTCAGTGGAAAAAAGAGTAAACCAAAGCATGTTCCAGGGTAAAAGCACTTTTTAATTACATATAAATCATAGGAAAACAAGGTTAGCACTTTCACAATCACTAAGACCGCTTCATCAGGCCATTAACCACAAATGCAAATAACATAATATTTAAAAACAAAACATCTACAGCCTATCAAAACCATCTGTACATAAGAACAACCAGTCAGTAAAAGTATGTTAAATCATTGCTTTGAGAATACCCAATCAATTAAGCCAATCAAGATATATGACTAGCATTCATTTAAATGCACTTTACTCATCCAATAAAAAATTCTCAAATAATAAGCATAAAATTCCGAGAGCCTATCAAATTCCTTGAAATGGCTTTCAAAGTGTACATTTTCATTTACAAAGTTTATAGAAAAATTGTAATTGTAAGATGCAGAAAAATAAAGGAACTGAAACAGGAGTGCGTGTATAAATATTTGAGAATAGTAAAAAACTAAAAACAGATGCACAGCATGTTGCTGAATATTATATACACATGGCTGAGGATCTGTATTCTGAAAGGTACAACACTAGGGCAAGACTGTTACAATGGAGATTGCAGAAACACTATACTACACATGTACCCGAGAAACATTGGAAACATGAACCACAAAGACTTGCTGAAAATGAAGACATTATGATCACGTGGGATTGACCAAATCCAACAGCTAAAGAAGTAGAATTAAGGGAGCCAGAAAGAGTAGTCAAAGAAAAACAAACAAAAGTAACTTTAATCAATGAAATAACTACAGCTAATGATTATAGTGTCCAGCGTGCTAAGAGACACAAAGTCATAAAATACCAGGATATGCAAGCATAACCTAGAGTAACATGTGATAAAGACATCAGGATAGTTCCAATAGAAAAGGGAGCAACAGAGCTAATAAAAATAATTTGTAAACATATGTAAAATATGCACCCAGTACATGCAGTTCTGTATGAACTACAGAATGAAGCAATTCTGAATAACATGTCAGTTCTCAGAAGAGCATTTTGACAGACATGAAAGACTGAAGCAATACTAATTTCATAAACTCTAATCATGCCTTGACTCAGGAAACTCAAAATATATGGAGAAATGAAAAAGAGGGCAATTATGTCAGGAATAGATTACAAAAAGCGTTGACAGTATTATACATCCATGGATCAGAAAATGACTACAGATGTAAAAAATGCAGCTCACAAATTTGCAATATAAGTAGAACTTTACTAAAGCTAAAATTTTATTGTGGGTCTCATATATAAGCATTAGAAGTGTTCAGAATAATAAATATGCATGCACAAATCTTGCAAAGATTTTATAGAAAATGTGAAAGCATATTATTTAGCTTGATCAATCATATTATTCCCTCATTATATATCTAATAAATATGTGTGAGTCCATTTAAAAGTATGCTAACTTTGTAATACTAATAATGCACATATTGGGACAGACAGACAGAACAGGAAGGATATGAGGACTGCCTGAGTCCACATAAGTGGAGCAACAGGAATAAAGAAGGAGAGGTTATTCTAGACTTCTTTCTGGCAAATGGCTTCAAGGTGGCCAGCACATGGTTCGGCAAGAGAGACAGTCATAATATTACCCAGCTGGTATAATGGTTAATGTATTTGCCTCCCATGAGCAAAGTACAAGCTTTGATCATGACCTCCACACAATGCCTGTATGGAGTTTGCATGTTCACACTGTGTCTCTGTGAGGTTCCTCCTGCCTCAAAAAACATACTGTGTCTTTCCACCTGAAACGCAATCCAAGAATGGAGTTGTGGGCAACAGCACAGACTCTTGATGGTGCTTTTCAGGGGAAGAGTTGTATTCACCAATCGCTCTGAGCATCAACTGTAGTTTGCAGTGTCCCCTACTAGACAAGAGAACACAGATCGAAGACTGCATGACCTGGTAGGGGCAGTTACTCAGTGGTATAAAAACTGGCTCTAGATGATCTCATCACATTGGCTAATGTCACCAAAAATGGACGTGGGTATTTGCTGGTGATAAGTGAGCTGAGGACCTGACCTAGTCCAAGCTATGCCACGGACCTATCCTAATGTTGGGTGGGGTGTATGTTTCTCTATCGGCCAATTTCTGCCAGTCATAAAGCCCTGCATCCCTGAATCAATAAGCTACTGGCTGGCTGGTATTCATTTGCCCATCTTGGGTTACGTGGGATGGCTCTGTTGAGCAAATGCTGTTTGTAAAACCAGTCAACCTGTTAAACATGAATTAAGAGTGCTACATTCAGTATAGGATCACTGACAGGAAGCAACTTGGAAGTAGACAACATGATGGTAAGAAGGAGGCTGGACATCCTCTTTATCCAGGTGTCTAGATGGAAGGGCAGTGCAGCAAAGCCACTTAACTTGGGCTCCAGAGTCTACTATTCAGGGGAAGGGCAAATGACAAATGGTGTAGAAATTGTGGTAAGGGAGTGTCTTTAGAAGGCAGTAAGGGATGTCATCAGAATTAGTCACAGACTCATGGCAATCAGGATTCAGTCTAAAGATAGGGCACTATTCATAATCTCAGCCTAAATTCCACAGCAGGGATGTGATAGTGAAAGAAGTGCATTCAGTCAGCAGCTGCTGGATCTACAAGATAAAGTAGGACAATATGAGTTATTGTTGATAATTGGGGATCTAAATGCATATGTCAGGACAGATGGAACAGAACATGAGGACTGCCTGTGTCCACGTAGATGGAGCAACAGGAATAAAGAAAGGGAGGCTATTAAAAACTTCTGTCTGGCAAATAGCTTCTTTGGTGGCCAACACATAGTTCAGCAAGACAGACAATCACAAGATTACATACAAGAGTGGCCAACACGCAACTCAGATAGATTTCTACCTAGTAAGTAAAGGGGATTTAGTGTAGAATCAGCAATTGCAAAGTAATCCCTAGTAAAGCAGTCAGTCCACAGCATAAACCACTGATTACCACAGTCAGCTGCAAGCAGTGATCAGAGAGGGCTCTACAGTCAAAAGAGACCAAGCAAAAGACCTGAAAGTTGACTGGAGAGAAAGCAAAACAGTTAAAGGAATTACTCAGGGCTCTATCACCTCAATAAGAAGAGGAAATAGATGGAGTTGAAAAAGATGAAAGACAGTGCCCCAAAACAGCATGTGTCAGAACTATAGAACAGATATGCAGCCAAGCCAGGTATGGAAATAAAGTACATCCTCACCAGCCTACAATCCTCCCTAAAAAGTAAGTTTGACTCCTTGCCACAAATGCAAAATACTCTACCCACCACTGATCCTCACTGCATTAACTAAATTGGATATAATCTCCCCACCATCTTACTTACTTACAATTAAAAACAGCCCACAAGTTCATCTTCCAACCTGAAAGTTGCCTTTCCATCTCTTCCATACTGACCACATACCACCCCAATCGTCACCTCAGGTCAGAAAACAAATTGCTATTGTCTATAGATAAACCCAAACACTCTGCTGGCCAAATGATTTATTCCTATGCTGTCTCCAAGTTATGGAATAATCTTCCTCCATCTCTCAGAACTATCAGTAATCCTGCATCCTTTAAAAAATCCCTAAAAGTTAATTTTCTCTCTCATTGGCTCCTGTACCCCACCATTAAATCCAAACACTTGATTTCCTACTCTAGATCCTCAATCTCTATCAATCTTTATAAACTCTCCACCATTCTTGTCTATACCTTCCTGTCTCTTTCTGCCACCTGCTTCATACTTCTAACTCATTCTTTTCACCACTTGCATTGCAACCTGATATCTACACTTCTCAGCTTCTAACCCTACACTGTAATATACCTTTACTCACACTCTTAACTCACTTACTCTACATCCTTCTTTCCTATTCTTAACTGATTCTAAAAACTTTGCCATTTCTACTATCACTTTCTTCCATGTGATAGTAACTTCCCACATTATTTCATCCTATGTATTAACCTTTTTCTCACTAACAGATTAAGACCTTTGTTTTTAATTAATGTAATGACATCATTGTTATATTTGTTTTTTTTTTATATTTGCAACCTTGTATCTCATTTTTCTATGTATCAACATTGTTTTTAATTTGTTTTTGTAAGTAATATTGTGGAGCTTTTCTCCCCGGGCCTCCACTGAAAATAGGCTCATCCTAGGCCCAGTGGACTTTCCCGGTCAACAAATGCAATAAATAAAATAAAAATAAATAAATACATAAGGAAAGCTGGTGGTGGAATGCAAAAGTCCAGGAAGTCATCAAAAGGAAGGAGTGCAAGAGAAAGTGAGAGATAGAAATGACAGATGAGGCAAAGAAGGAATACTGGCTGCCTAACAAAGAAGCTAAGAGAGCATTTGCAATAGCAAAGAGAAAGGCATTAGAGAAACTAAATCAGGTGCTGGAAAGTGACTCAGTGGATACCAGAAATAAACTCAATCAGGTTGTAAGGCAAAGACAGAATGATAAAGAAAAGGGTCATCGGAACCCCTTCATAAGTGATGGCAGCACCAACCAGCTCATGAGGCCACAGGACATCAAAGGTAGATGGAAGGAGTATATCCATCAGGTTCTGAATAAGGAATACCCCAAAGAAGCTGTATTGCCCCAGACACTGCCTATGATGAAAGAAGAAGAAGAGGAGCCCATCCTAGAAGAAGTAAGAACACCACTCAAGAAAACTGAGTCAGGGGAAAACAACAGACTCAGATGAGGTCAAAACTGATATAATCAAGATGTCAGATGAGTTAGGAGAGAAATGGCTCAAGAGGGTATTCATAGCATTACAGGGAGATCCCACATGACTGGAGAAAAAGCACACTACTGCCAGTGTACAAGAACAAATGGGACAATCACAACTGTGGGGAGTATAGTGGTATTAAACTCCTGTCACACTGCATTAAAGTTCTGGAGATAGCGATTGATAAATTAATATGCAGAGTAATAGAAAGTAAGATCAGAGATGAGCAGTTCACATTCAGATCAGGATGCAGCATAAATAACCCGATCCTTGCAGTGAGACAGATATTTTAGAAGTAGCTAGAGAGATGATGAATGAGTTTAACTGGTCATTCCTAGACTTGGAGAATGCATATGATAAGGTTTCAAGAAAGATGAGTTGGTCAGTCCTGCAATGATTCAAAATCCTATAGACATTAGTAGAATTAGTACAGGCTATTTACAAGGACCCAATACAGAGTTCTGATTCACAGAGGGGATTCCAGTGGGAGTGAGTGTGCACTGCTATTCATATTGGTTGTGATGATTGGGGAGATATGTGTGAAGGTGGCTGTCCTAGTCAAATCGAATTTAATATATCATTCTATCAACTGTATAAATAAATGTAAAATACAGGCTTGTTTTTTAAATGTAGGAAAACACTGTGAAATGTGGAACCGCAAAATATGTGACAACATTGCACTCTACTGGCCCAGTGAAGCATGTTGTATCCTTTCATGTCAGAATTCGGCCCGAGGGCAGCTGGATAAAGATTTCATGCCCATTGTTTTAAGGCTAAAGTTTATGACTAGAATATAGATGTAGAAGGTGCTTTTATCACTATAGTTTCTGTTAGCATATACATGTGAAATGTCTTGTATCGTTGTAAGTTTCTGAGGAGGGGTTAGAATGCTAAATAATGCAGTTTGTGGCCTGAGAACTCAGGCCAGGTGTTAAGATGATGCAATATGAATACTGGGAAAACCTAAGTGTCAAAAATGATGTAATTTTGGGAGGGTCTTAGTGCCATGCTTGTTAGTAATGTTTAAATACTATTTCTCACAAGAGACCTGAAGCATTTTTGATCTGGACATCTAACTTATCAGCACTCTACTTATGCTCACATGTACGTTTTTAGCACTGTGATATCTTGTAGGAATAGTTAAAGCTAGTAAAGATTAATTAGACATTTTCCTTCTAACTAAACCTGCCCTACTGTATTATTTTAAGTTTCTGTGTGATCTGTGAACTCTTAGATATATCTGTGGTGTAGTAGTTTTGTCTTGTGTTTTAATTATTTATTATTAAATATTTTTTAAACCATCTACCTGTGGCTGCTTTGTGTAGAGATGAAGTATGCTTTAGAGT
This sequence comes from Protopterus annectens, assembly GCF_019279795.1. Taxonomy (NCBI): domain Eukaryota; kingdom Metazoa; phylum Chordata; order Ceratodontiformes; family Protopteridae; genus Protopterus; species Protopterus annectens. The sequence goes on along the minus strand of NC_056732.1, from coordinate 77,356,759 downwards.
ACATTATATATTTATAGAGTTTACTGTCTAAGTCCTTCCAATAAGCCTTAGACTGTATAGTCACATTACCATTGGATACTAATATTGCACAGTAATAATTGGACACCCTTTTAAGGGCCTTTTAGTAGCTGATATTATTAACTGGGTAATGGCAGGAATTACTACCGTATAGTCTGGGTAAAGGGGCACAGCCACAGAATCTGTATCAGCCTTTCCCAGGAGTGTCTGTGAAGTTGTTTAAATACTTATCTCAAAGTGTGCATGTGTTGTGTCAGCTACTTGGCAGGGACACGAAGCACTGGTTGGATAGAGAGGTACTGGAGGTTTTAGCTTGCCCAGTTAGGCTGAGACTTGGACCCTATAGCTGTGCCAGTGGGGAGTCCTATTGGGGACCTGGTGAGCAAGGGAGCAGCCAGCCCCAGACTGACTGTGATCTCTGTGTGCACTTAAGGGAAATTGTACTTTACTGTGTGTATTAGTTATCCTTTCCTCTTCTAGGAGATGACCTCACTGGTGTTAGGGGTGAGGATTGCGGCTCCTTGATTGCTGGACCAGGGCACGGTCATCACTCTGGTGATTGACTACATTAATAAACAGGTGTCAGGCCAGCCCACAGCATTACAACAGCCTTAATTTCATTCACAGACACTGTAAATAATGCCAAAAATGCATGCAATGTTGCCTTCTCATTCTTTATAGACATCTATAAAGCTTTTGATATTGCCTCCCATGCCAAATTGCTACATCAGCACTCTAAACTTGATCTATCCTCTTCTTCTATTAACCGGTTTTCCAGCTATCTATCAAATAGGCAACAATCTATTAAATGGCAAGGTAGCTTATCATCCTACTCTCCAACTATGACTGGTGTCCCTCAAGAATCAATACTTGGGCCTCTCCTCTTCAGTATTTCCATCAATGACATCTATGCAGCTGTCTATCAAAGCTCTTTAATAAAATATGCAGATGAATCTACTACAATCTGCTCCTCACATAGTTTGCCACACCTACAACACATAACACAAGAAGTCTTCTTTCTGGAAGCATGTTTCAATGGTTCAAAACTGATAGTTAACCCCCAAAAAACTAAACTCCTCTTCACCACTTAATTATGTCATAATAACAAATCTAATTGTAAAATACAATCACAAAACAATACAGTAATCAAAGTTATTTCATCTACAAAGCTCCTAGGTTTGATTGATGGGAATCTAAAATTCAATCTCCACATCTAGAAAAATATTTAAAAAACACATCAACTGGGTATACTTTATAGCATAAAGCATATCTAAGGAAACATACTAGGGTCACAACTAGCTCAAAACGACCTTATGTCTTCAATCCTCTATGGAGCCCATATTCCTACCAATCTTCAATTCTCTTTTAAGTCCAAACTTGAATCTTGCAATACAAAATAGCCAAACTTGCAAATACCTTCACACATCTTACACATCAATGCATTCCACTACAAACTTTTAAGGGCCTGAACTACCTCGCCGCCTAACCTAGAAAGAAATAGGGGGATCCTAAGTGAAAGAGCAGCACTGGTAGAGTTTTTTGTAACATCTAGAACAAAAGCTGCTGTTAAAAAAGGAGTAATTAGTAGACCATATAATTATTGCATGATAACTATAAGAATCAATCAGAGGAGGTTAGAAATGACTGAGAAGAGAAACTGGATAAGCAATTCACAAAGAAACAATGAGGGGATATATGTATGTCTCCCAAATATGCAACAGTCTAGAAGATTTAGGATCTTTACTTAAAAGTGTGTACATAGGTATTTTATACCCCAAGTAGACTTCAAAGAATGTTTCCTGTGGTAGATAGCAAATGTTGGAGATGTGATGGGGAAGAAAGAGGTAACTGGGAGCATATTTTCTGGGAGTGCAATGAGTTGGCAGAGTTTAAAGATTCCTTGCAGACTGCTCTATCAGAGATACTGAGTGAGCAAATTGGTGTAACTAAGGAAATTATTTTTTTAATCTATGATACAGAATCGGAACTGTCTAGACATAGCAAGGCCTTGCTGAGTCTAATTATGGTGGCTGCCAAAAAAGTATAGACTAGGAAGGGAAGTCAACGTTTAAACCAACTTTACTAGGAGTAGTGAATATAGTAACAGAGATAAAACAACTGGAATTTGGATCTTTAGAAAAGGTAGGAGCAAATTACATAGGAAAAATGGGAACTGTAGGGTCACTACATGCAGAGGAGGAATGAGGTTTAAAATAAGGTTCCAGTCCCACCTCCTAAGCTCTTCAAAAATCATGCACCACCAAATACATGCACTGCTCACAGCTCTGAGGAGAAGAGCAAAAAAGCATCCTTGGTTTACTGAGCAATTTGCTGCCTATATTACAGCATTCAATCCACATCCCAGCTCTTCAAGCGAACAGTAAAACAAAAACAACGTTGAACCCAAGTACCTTTCTGTGCCATCATTTCGGTGTAAAAAAGAGCTTTGCCAATTGCAACCCCTAACACTTTGCACCTGGGGCAACTGCCATCTTTGCCCCACCTTTGCAATGCTACTCATCATATAAACTGCAACTATATATATATATATATATATATATAGAGAGAGAGAGAGAGATGTAGATATGTATGCATGAAACTGTAAAAAAAAAAAAAAAAAAAAAACACTAAAACCAAGAATATTTTTATCTCAAAAGACTGAAACTAAATAAAAAATAATAATAATTTTATGCTGGGGCAAGTTCCCTGTACACCCCACACCTCCTGCAGCCTAGGTATACCAACTTGGAGAATGAAGAACAGTGGAAAAGTGCAAATTCCTACCCCACTGCACAGCAATCACACACACACACACACACACACACACACACACACACACACACACACACACACACACACACACACACACACGCACACACATGCACACACATGCACACACACACATGCATACATACACACATACACACACACATACACACACACACACACACACACACACACACACACACACACACACACACACGCACATGCATGCATGGACACATACACACTACATCTAAACTCACACCACTCGCACACATGCAATAACTCTATCCCTTATCTAACTCAAACCCTAACCCTAAAACACTCACATGCATAAACACACTAAATATATCTCCTTACCTAACATTTACTCTAATCCTAAAACACATAGTTGCACACAAACTGCCTGTCCAAATACTTTCCTTTATTGACCAACTAAAACTCTCCCAAGTCAGGTTTCATATAAATGCTTTATCACTCAGTAATTATGACAGGACACTAGTACCACACATATGTGTTTCATCCAAGTCAGCTGTAACCATATATCTGTATCGATAACTATATTTATATCATCTATCTATAGATATGTATATATATATATATATATATATATATATATATATATATATATATATATATATATATGTATATATATATATATATATATATATATATATATATATATATATATATATATATATATATGGGTCTACCTGATAACACTGACACACCAAAACACTGACAATGAAATAACCGACACGAAAAAAACAAAAAAAAAAAAAAGTTCAAAAACACGAAACTTCACATGCCCGGCAAACCAAAATCCCGACAATCAACAAAACAAATACCTTTCCCAAAACACACACACACAACACGAGCACACCAAAAACTTAACAAACCTACATTAAACCTTACATACACAACTATGTATGCACTAACCTTAACCCAAACCCTAACCATAAGGTCAGTCACTATCGCACACTTACCTTACCCGCACCCTAACCCTAACTCACTTAATCTGCCCCTAACCCTTAACTATGTCACTATCGCATACTTACCTTACCCGTACCCTAACCCTAACTCACTTAATCTGACCCAACCTACAAGCCCGTCAGTATTGCACACTTACCTTACCCGCACCCTAACCCTAACTCACTTAACCCTAACCCTAAGTTCAGTCACTATCGCACACTTACCTTACCCGCACCCTAACCCTAACTCACTTAATCTGCCCCTAACCCTTAACTATGTCACTATCGCACACTTACCTTACCCGCACCCTAACCCTAACTCACTTAATCTGCCCCAACCCACAAGCCCATCACTATTGCACACTTACCTTACCCGCACCCTAACCCTAACTCACTTAACCCGCACCTAGACTTAACATCCATCACTATCGCACACTTACCTGACCCGCACCCTACCCTAACATCCATCACTATCACACACTTACCTTACCCACACCCTGACCCTAAAGTCCGTCCCTATCGCACACTTACCTTAACATATCGGTGTTCTCAACGTTGGAATTCTCAACTGTCGGTCTTTTCTGTTGTCGATCTTCCGGTGTTGGTGTTCTCATCGTCGGCGTTTAGAACTTTCATCGTTTTCAGGTAGACCCATATATATATATATATATATATATATATATATATAGAGAGAGAGAGAGAGACTGTATGGATATATATATATATATATATATATATATATATATATATATATATATATATATAGTTACACTTCAGAATCTCGAATTACTGAAATCTCGAAGTTCAGTAATTCGAGACCATGAAGCCTAAAACCAGAATGCTGAAAGTGCATAAGAGCGAATTTTAATATCTTGAATCTGCGCTGATGCATTTCCAGTGTGTCGCGTGTAGTGTTATGGTGCCTGAAATTGCAGGTGAGTGAGTTATTGTGTGTGTGTTTTTTTGTACATTGTATGTGTGGGCAAGGGTAGGGAGGTGTAAGTGTGAGTGTGAGTGTTGGATTTGTTGGTGTTTGTGTATGTGTGATGTGTATTTGTGTACGAGCGAGTGGAGGATGGCGTGGTGTGAGGATTTTTTTTTATGTTTTGTGCGACCTCGGAGTTGGTATATATAAGTAGGGGGTGGGGGTGCAGGGGGGCTTGTAGTGTAGGGTTTTGTGGTTTGTGTGCTGTGGGTGGAATGGCGTGTGTGTTATGTGGTGTATGGTGTATGTATGTTCGTGATTGTGTTATTCAGGATTGTGGGTTTCGGCTTTGTGAATGGTTCGACTTTATAGTCTTGGGTTACTGAAATTCGGGATTTTAGTAATTTGAGATTATGAAGTGAAACCATAAATATATATATGTATATGTATATATATAATATATATATATATATATATATATATATATATATATATATAGCCATATACAAACAGAGATAGACATATATAAATAAATATATAGAAGCAGAGTCTTTCTTCCATGATTGTTATCAGTGACTGTTGGAAAAGTCAGCCCAGCTGATAAAAAATCAGCTGTTCAAAAAGTCCAGGCATTTACTACTTTAACAGAGATTACTGTAATGTGGAGATTGAGAAATATGCCCTTTTTCCACTGTAGTGTGATTTTGGTGTTAGTATATATAATTAGCAAGGGGTGTGTGGGGAGGGTGAGTGGGGGCTATCTGTTTTATTTGTTTTTCAAATCTTTCTAGATCGATATATTTTGTTTTTGATGTTTGGCTTTTGGTGAAGCTTGGATCGGCAACTTGTACTGTCAATGTAAGGTTAGGTTCCAATATATATATATATATATATATATATATATATATATATATATATATACATATAGAGAGAGAGAGAGAGAGAGAGAAAAACATAGATATAGATATATAGATATATAGATAGATAGATACAGATATATATATATATATATATATATATATATATATATATATAGATATGGGACCCTATCAGTTCAGTTTTCAGAAACTCGAAATTCATATGGTTGAGACTATATGGTTGGGTGTTTGAAAACCTAAAGCTTTTGAATGGAGATCGCAGTACAGTGCTGATCAGGAAATTTACCCTTTTTCTGACTGTAGTGAAATCTCGGAGTTGGTATATATAATTTGCAAGTGGTGTGGGAAGCACAGCCCTCCACAACATAAAAGAGGTAGATTTTTGTAGGGTTTTTTTGGCTGTTTGTGTTTTTGGAAACTGGATCATATGGTCTCAGCTGTATGAATTTTGAGTTTCTGAAAACTCGATCATCAGACATAGGCCCATGTGTGTGTGAGAAATATGCCCTTTTTCCACTGTAGTGTGATTTTGGTGTTAGTATATATAATTATCAAGGGGTGTGTGGGGAGGGGGAGCGGGGGCTATCTGTTTTATTTGTTTTTCAAATCTTTCTAGATCGATATATTTTGTTTTTGATGTTTGGCTTTTGGTAAAGCTTGGATCGGCAACTTGTACTGTCAATGTAAGGTTAGGTTCCAATATATATATATATATATATATATATATATATATAGAGAGAGAGAGAGAGAGAGAGAGAGAAAAACATAGATATAGATATAGAAATATAGATATATAGATAGATAGATACAGATATATATATACATATATATATATATATATATATATATATATATATATATATAGATAGATATAGATATGGGACCCTATCAGTTCAGTTTTCAGAAACTCAAAATTCATATGGTTGAGACTATATGGTCGGGTGTTTGAAAACCTGAAGCTTTTGAATGGAGATTGCAGTACAGTGCTGATCAGGAAATTTACCCTTTTTCTGACTGTAGTGAAATCTCGGAGTTGGTATATATAATTTGCAAGTGGTGTGGGAAGCACAGCCCTCCACAACATAAAAGAGGTAGGTTTTTTTGGCTGTTTGTGTTTTTGGAAACTGGATCATATGGTCTCAGCTATATGAATTTTGAGTTTCTGAAAACTCGATCATCAGACATAGGCCTGTGTGTGTGTGTGTGTGTGTGTGTGTGTGTGTGTGTGTGTGTGTGTGTGTGTGTGTGTGTGTGTGTGTATATGTATATATATATATATATATATATATATATATATATATGGGTTCATGACAGAAGAACGAAACGCCGGATCACCGACAACCACATCGCCGACAGCAGACATCGCCAACAAAGGTAAGTGAAGTAATTACCCCCCTTCATAAATATACCGACTCCGAGATCACACTACAGTAAATGAATGGGAATAGCTGTTGTCAGGGATGTCTGCTGTTGGTGATGTTGTCTTGACAATGTGGTCGTCAGTGATCTGGCATTTCGTTCTTCTGTTGTGAACTCATATATTATATATATATATATATATATATATATATATGTATGTGTGTGTGTGTTTGTGTGTATACACACATATATAATGCATATATATATATATATATATATATATATATATATATATATATATATATATATCTACACACACACATCCACACACACACACACACATGTGTGTATATATATATATATATATATATATATATATATATATATATATATATATATATATATATATATATATATATATATATATATATATATATACACTTATATATATATATATATATATATATATACACTTTATATATATATATATATATATATATAAATATATATATATATACATATAAATACATATATATACGGTTCCCCTTCACAAGATCAAGTTACTGAAAGCTCAAAATTCATAAGCTCGAGCCCAGAATCTCGAGTTTTCAGTAACTCGAAATTATGAAGGGAAGAGAAGGGGAAAAAAACAAGTTTATATATGTATATATATATATATATATATATATATATATATATATATATATATATATAGTCTTTTACAAAACTGAAAGATATTTATATATGTAGACAGAAAGAAGGAGAGATGATAGATAAAAAGATAAAGGTGGACAAATAGATTGTAGTTGCATTATTATTGTTAACACACACACACACACACACACACACACACACACACACACACACACACACACACACACACACACACATGCACAAACAAATAAAACATGCATATATACAAAATACTTAAACACATAGAAACTTTCACATATTTTTTATCTGAAAATCAAGAAGTCTTGTGAAGGAACACACACACACAGGTGCACTTCTTGGACCTGTGAATGAGTCGCAGAGAAGTAGATCCACGTAAGCATCGGTGGAGATTTTCCTGTAAAACATATTCCCATAGGAAAGCTGCACACATTTCATGTTTGAACATATCTTCCTAAGACAACCACACTGTATTATTGCTATACATTTTATGTCATTCTTGCCATATGAAGCAAAAAGCTTAACTGTTTATGGGCACTTTGCCCTTTTCCTTCCTTTTATCCCTGACATGCACTACTTTGAAGTATTAAACTAATAATTATTATTTTTTTTATGAAGTGTTGAATATGGGGGTCATCTGACTACTTTTCATGCCATGGTCCACATGGAAATTAAATGTCATTATTCTTTCTCTTCAATAATATTAGCATTCCCCTGATATCATCTTTAATGTTCCCTTTTATATACAAGATGTCCACTTCATTTGAACAGCTGTGTTTTTTCTGTGTAGGTATCGGGTGTGAATAAAAACAGCATCTTTTTCTGAAAACCATGTATATTTGTGACATTGTTACAAACAAAGCTGCACTGATAGTCTTTGCATGTTGTAGAAATAAACACTGAAAACACATTAAACTTTTGAGCTCACAGTTGGCTGAATATGAAAAAAGTCAAAAATCCACTTTCAGATCAGGAAAAGGCAAATCAAGTGAATCTTTCTTACACTCCTAAGGTACCATAGGAAACCATGAAAACAGACCAAGGGTCAAATAGTTTATCCAAATAAATGCTCTAAAAGCAGTTATTTCCCTGTTCTCAGAGGAAGGATGATGCTGACACCAGCAGTAGAGAATCCATGGAAACTTTGCTGAAGTGAATAGACAGGTGATCTTGCATTGTGAAGAACACAGCAGTTACAATGACTTACATACCATTGTTCTTAGGGGAATATGCTGCCAGGAATCAGTTAAAACAGAATTAAGAGAGGTAGTCACCTCTTCAATGAGTGCCTGTATCCGCTGGAGGAGCTGGTGTGCTGCCTTCATTTTTGTTTTCCAGGGCTGGCTTCCTTCGCAGAGGGCTGCAGCTTCCTGTGCAACCAATGCCTACAGAGCAGAGACACAAGATGGTGAACATATTGGCCAACTGACATTTTTACTGCGTAAACAAAAGCTAAAGCTTGGCAGTAGGTGCCATACAGTTATGCTATATCCACCTCAGAAAAAGTAATATAATTTTAAAGTCACTTACATTGCATTAATAGTTGAATGTATGGCATGATCATGAACTTGAATGAACCCTAAATTTCTGGCATATTAGAAGAAAGAAGACAATCTCATTTCTGAAAAAAAAAATCTGTGCTCTTAAGCAAGAAAATTATAATGTCTGCAGTGATGACACTTGAGTGAGAAGAGGGTAGGAGATGTTATCAGATGTCCAGCAAAGTCAATTTGTCACTGGCATGTGTATAACTGCAGTTTGGCATCCTGATGTATGAACATGTTAAAATCCAAAGGCACTTTAAGGCATACTGTCTTCTCTTAGGCATTCAGTAGTCACCAGTACATAGCAGATAAATATAAATACATAAAAAAACTACTGATAACATACCAGTTAGTTTTGATTGGTTACATATTTTGTATTGGATTATCATGCTAACTACTTAATATTTCCTTTTTCTCAAAGGAGACCCACAAAGTTCACTTTTCACAAGGTTTCTTATAATCAAATTCCACATTTGCTGACAGCCATATGTTTAATGCAGCATAGTCAATATTCATTTTAAAAAGAAAAAAACACAATATTTACAAGTATGTTCAACAAACTAAACATTTCAAACTAATACTGATAAGCAAAAGATTTTCATTCATTCATCTGTGATATCTACAACAGCACTCCTGGATGAAAAGAATGAAGGCTCAATAAACAGAAGAAATTATCTAAAAAAAAATTAAAATAAAATAGTGAAAAGCACTATCAGAAAGAAGTCAGAAAAGAGTAAGGAATGTGTGCATTAACAAAATGATATATTTATTATTTAACAGCTCAGTTGTTAATGTGGTTGTTGAACAGATCACAAGATGCTCGTTCAGAAAACATAACAACAGTGGGTAATACTAGGTTTAGGCAGCTACAATGACAGCATTAAAACTCAGTAAGCCACCTGCACAGCCACAAAACCAAAAACAGGCAAGTACCATAACTGGTGGTCAAAACCTGAAATGAGAAATATGGCCTCCCTAAATTAAAATTTCTGTTATGCTTTGACTGAAAACAGTATAATGTGCCATTTTTCTCATCAGTTTCTATCTGAGGGCCATGCAGCTGGAATATTTCAAAAGGGAAAAAAAACAGTGCTCTAACAGTTTATCTCAGACAATTACAGCTATGAGCTCCGAATGAGTTTTGTCCTGCAGCACAGGGTTTGACTCCATTCATTTCCAGCTTTGAACAAAAAAATGGCTATATTATTAATGAAAATGAGGAAACACAGTCTGAATCAACCATGTTCCAGATCTCGATCACTGAGGCAACAACAAGGGGCTATGGTTGAGTGGTGATCATATCTCTCATCGTAGAAACCTAAGCTCCCTGAATGACACCAGTGGTGATGGATGATATCGTGTCAAGAAACAACCTTCAGGACACTGCTCATGGACGGTGTTCTGTTGTTTGTTCTGATTGGTACTGTAAGACCTACAAGGCTATAGCAGCCTTGAAAAGTAAACTTAAAGCATGTTTGTGGAAGGAGTCTGGTTTGGCCATGGGAAACTACCATTAGGTGACCTCATGTAGGTTCTATCAAACTATTTGGCACCTCAGTAGGGTGGAACAGGACATCACACTGTGCTAAACAAGGCTAACAAAGATATGGCAGTGTTACTTTAAAGACTGTTAAGAACTGAAGAGAACTTTCTCATGGACACTATAACTCCCTGGACACACACTTTTATGAAGATCCAGTGCCTGAAATCTCCATTTCATTGCTGGTCTGTCAGAGCAGTAAATGCAGTCAGAGACATCCACAAGTACTAGGGCTGCAAATGTGTATGGGATCCAGATACAGATTCTAAAGGCACTGGACAGGATTGACGTAGAATGGATAACGTGTCTCTACAGTGTTACATGTAAGACAACTACAGTACCAATGGACTGGCAAACCAGGGTAATCATCCTGTCTTTATAAAACAGGCCACATGTGTATGTTCAAATACACTGAAACAAATTCTTCAGCCTCCCTGGAAAATGCTATGCATTATCACATACTGGATGACAGCAAAACCTCATTTACAACAGCAGCAATGCAGATTTCATTCAGGCTGTGGAACAAAGGACCAGCTCATTAGACTTGTGAAGACGTACAAGGTGCTGTAGAAGTTTGCTAATGCACCCTCCAATTGTTTTGTGGACTTTACAATCCTTATTTATCTGTGATCCGGCATGTTTTTTCAAATGTCTTCTATTTGCATGGGGTACTGTGACAATTAAAGCATGACATCCTGCTCCCATAAAAATGTAATGCAAAGTTTGTCCAGATTACTGGCATTGAAATGAATTAATATGAGGTAGTGGAATGCACCAAGGGTACATCCTGTTATCAATTCTTCCCATAATTTTGATTTATAGGACAGTGGCACAATGACACAGCAGTTACCATTGCTATCTGACAGCACTAGGTTTGACATGTCTATTATTGAATGGGGTTTTCTATGACATTTGCACATCTTTCCTTGGTCTGTATGGATTCCTGCTCAGTGCTCTTGTTTTCTCTGTGCTATAGGTGAACTGGCAACCTTCCATATTACCTGTAGGATATACCTGTATCACAAGCTGTTGATGCATTTCTGTGATGGACTGGCAGCCTGTCTTGAATTAATACCTCTGATTTTCACACACTGACTGACAGGCCAGGTATCAGCTCCTCAGTAACACTAAGCTGGATTAAGCAGGTAATCAGAGAATGAATTGAAGACCACAGACAAAGAATCCACTTATAGCACTCAATTTATTGTACCTCTAGCGCTTCGGCAAACGCCTTCAAGGAGTATAAAACATCACATAACTAACAAAGTTTAAATACCCTAATACATCAAACAATTAAACAATCAAAATTAATCAATTAATCAATAAACATTAAGAAACCTCATCATATAAAAAGCCTCCAGTTACATTCTACATTCAGACCCTGAGGAAATAAAGTAGCATATTTCAAAATAAAAATACTTTCTTTATACAACAACTACTTTTTATACAGATGATCAGAAAATATACCTTTAGCAATATGTTCCAAGACAGTAGCTTGTAACCCATTTGGATTAGAATTGTGGGCCAGCATAAAATGTTTAGCCACAGGGCTATCTTCTTTTTTGTTTATAATATTCCTAATGTGCTCCTGCAATCTAATTTTAAACTTCCTTTTACTCTCCCCTATATATATATATATATATATATATATATATATATATATATATATATATATATAAGGTTACAAGGACATTTCAATGCATAAACAATGCCTTCAGTATTGCAATTATATATATTATTTACCTCAAATAAGTGGTCATTTATATGGTTGAAAGTAGGAACAATATAATGACATACATTGCAATGACCGCAGGGTAAATTTCCTATCCATAGTACCTGCATCGTTCATAGTTCTACATTGTAGTGTCTCAACAGGATATTTAAATCTATTATGTAGTAAAATATCCTTTAAGTTTCTGCCTCTGCGAAATGAAATACCTAAAGACCTAGAAATTAGATTCTTCAGGTCCACAGATTTAAACAAAAAATTCCAGTAGTGTTTAACAATATCAATTAAAATACCACTGAATACACTATATGTAGACACAAAATAAACTAATCTTTTCTCTTGCTCTATGACATCTAACTTATACCCCTCTCCTGTATGGTTATACATACCAACTCTATGTTGTTCATTGGTAACCTTATCTATAGCTGTTTGAATACAATGTTCATTATAGCCCCTTGATCTAAACATCCTACTTGTGACATTAATTTCTTTATAGAAGTCCGTGTCAGTATTACATAGCCGTCTAAGTCTCAAACATTCCCCATAGGGTAAGGAGACTAAAGTGTGAGCTGGATGACAGCTAGTTCCCATCAAATACTGATTACTATCAGCAACCTTTCTATGCACAGACGTCCGTAGAATATTACTATCCTCCAAAATCAGATGTATATCCAAGAAAGTAATATCTTTACCCACCTGTATGCCATCAAAAGATAGTCCAAATCTATTATTTTGCATAAATTCTATAAACTGACCAACATAAGACATCCCACCTGTAAAAAACAAGGTCATCTATAAAACGAAAATAATTAACTACATCATTTTTTTTAAAAATCTATACGATACAAACATTCTAGCTCATGCATTTTGTAATATGACACTTTATTTCCTCAGGGTCTGAATGTAGAATGTAACTGGAGGCTTTTTATCTGATGAGGTTTCTTAATGTTTATTGATTAATTGATTAATGTTGATTGTTTAATTGTTTGATGTATTTGGGTATTTAAACTGTGTTAGTTATGTGATGTTTTATACTCCTTGAAGGTGTTTGCTGAAGCCCTAGAGGTACAATAAATTGAGTGCTATAAGTGGATTCTTCATCTGTGGTCTTCAGTTTATTTTTCTTTGGGTTGGTGCAATCAGAGAATGAATGAATGATGCTAAGGCACAACTGATATTAGCAGGGTATCCAATATGGAGAGCCAGAGGTGGCATCTCTGCAGATACCAGATGATCCTCGTGTGACCAGGATCTCTGACATGCAATAAAATGATTTGCTTCTGACTGCAAAGCATCTGGGATGAGAATTCATTTAACTACTTTAGAAATAAAATCAAGTTAAGCTACAGGGAAAGACCCTATTTTCTCTTTAAGTGTGATGGGTCACCCTTACTGAGCAAATGTAAGAGGTATCAGGTTTCTGTTCACCACAGATGATATCTGAAGAAGTACGATAAACAGGCTGGATCAAAAAGTCAGTCTTACTGAAGCAAATTGTGGTGGTAAGGTGGGAGCAGAATTCTCAAACAAAGCTCTTGATTTACAGATCTGTCTGCAAACCCTTCCTCGTCTATAATCACAAATTGATTGTGAGTACAAGTGGTGAATATTAGACTTTTCCATAATGTTATCAGGTATATATATGTATGTTATGTCACTTATTTTCTGAGACAAAATGCAGAGCACAGTGATACAGAAAGACTGAGAGCAAAGACAGTGCTCCCTCATTTTCAGAGGATACTACTGAGGGATTTAAGCACCTCATCACAATGCCCCATGAGAAGTCTCCCATTTCAGGTTTCCAGACATGGACAACATGAAGAAGGATGCAGCTTCAATTTTCTGTTTTCATATCAGTGTTATACACTGCTGAAACCTCATTGTAAACAACACCAACATTATTCTAGACATATAGTAAATATATCAATTATTTTCCGAGAACTGTATTCCTCTAGGAAGAAATAAAGCAGAATTGTTTGGAAGAAGACTATGAACTTGATCAGAATAGCTTAATTGCACAAGAACGCACTTATGAACATATACACATAAACAGGATCATAGGAATTCCAAGGCAAGTAAGCCGAGAGACCATCTGCTCCTTGCCAAAATCCAACTCATGAAGTACCTTTATCAATAAGAATATCAAAGTAGGTCAGGCAGGATATGATTTTGTAGACATCCATCCAATCATCAAGGTTCATCTTGAAGTATACAAGAATGTCACTCTGTTTTACATGCAAGGGCAATTTTTTTCCACAGATTGGTTAAATGTTGGTTTGTGCACCTGCCTCTCCAGTTTGTTTCAGTTGTATGTCAATAGAGATTTAAATCTTTAGTTCAAGTGTTTATGGAGCTGCTTATTTTGTGGAGATGCAAGAGATCAAGAAAGGTTAAGTCTTTAATGGCACAGAATGCAAAACATAGATCTCCACATCAGAGTCTATATGTGACAAATATAGGGGCAGAGCTTCCAGCCTGGCTTGGTAGCCATGGGTCTTTAGACAACAAATCTTTTTAACTAGGTACCTCTGGAGTCTTTCCAGCTGTGTGATGTGTCTGGATAAGTACTGCCAAAGGGGATACTGTGCTCTATAACTTACCTAATCAGAGCTGCGTACAACAGGACTGTGACAACCTCTCTACCCCAGGCCAGTAATCAAGGAGCCTCAATCCTAACCACTGACACCATTGAGAGATGGTCAGTAAGAACAGGAATGGATTTACACAGTATTTTTCAGATGCAGCTCTCTGCATCAACCACATTTTCCACAAGAGCACACATGCTCCAGACCTGGGACTGGACTCTCTGTCTTTCCAGATCCCCAGACAAGACTCATTTTGGAGCAGTGTGTCCTAGTTCCAAGTAGCTGATACACCCACACCTGGGTATTTGATTTTCACACACACACACACACACACACACACACACACACACACACACACACACACACGTGCATGCACGCACACACACACAGACACACACACGCGCGCGCGCACACATGCACACATGCACAAACACATTCCTGGGAAAGGCTGGTACAGATTTGCTAGCTGTACCCTTTCTGCCCTGACTATAAGGTAACTACACTGCCTCTTACAAGGATATCCAGTTACCTGAGTAAAATCAATACTAATGTAAATGGTGGAGTGTAATCAAAGCAGCAAAGCTTTTTGGAGTGGCCACAGTGTCACTAAAATAAGCACAAGTACTCTCAAGATGTTAATAGTATTCTGTAAAAGACCAGCCCCAACAAAAGGAATAAAATATTTAATAGTAAATAATAAAATAGAAAACATGAGAATACTAAATATCTAAGTAGAATAAATACCAAAGTTTCAATCACAGGAGAAGTAAAAATAACACAGTTGGACAGATTCAAACAGATACAGAAAAACACTACTTAACCAATCTCACTGTATTTCCTGACTGTCTAAAGCTATCATAATGTAACATAACATTAGAATAGGTTTCCTTCCTAAAGATATTAGACCTCCATCGTCTATTTTCATGATCTTTATAAATATGAATATCCAAATAATCTATACTCTCCTTTTGTATGCTACTTGTAAATCTCAAAAACTTTTGTTTTATTTAAATATTCAAACAGCTCCATGAATTCCTGTTCATTACCCTTCCAAAAAATGTACATATCATCCAAAAATCTAACATACATTAAAATCTTGGACATATATATAGATGAAAAACTGTAGGACTTTTCCTATTCAACCAATACCAAGTCTGCATAGGTGGGTGCACATTTGGCACCCATTGTTACCCCTAACACTTATTGAAATACTTCATCTTCAAAAAAACAAATAGTTGTTTCTAAGCACAAGTTCCATCATAGCATTTATTGTATTAATGCAGGTATTAGTCAAAGTGTTACTATTATATAATGCTTCATGAAAATACTCTATGTCCATATCATGGGGAATTTTGTAAATAAATTTACCACATCAAATGTAATAAAAAAATGCCATCTTGAAACATAGTATTTTTCAATACATCTAAACAGTGCTACGAGTCTTTTAAAATGTGTGTATGTAATTTCAAAATATGCTTAACATGGTGATCTATAAAGGCTGACAGGGATTCTGTTTTTGACTTCCCAGCTGCAACTATTAGTCTAAATGGAGGGTTTGACACATATTTGTGCACCTTGGGTATTCCAAAAACAGATGGTATAACTGGTGTTTCAACAAGTAAAAAAATCATATTCATCGCTGTCAATCTCCCCTTGGAATAATATATCCAATAACCACCAATATATTTTAGTGTAGGCAATATTAATCTCATTTTGTGAGACTCTAATGTATATATCCGTCTCATTTAAAATCTCATACATTTTACTAACATAATTAATATAGGACATCACCATCACTCCCCCACCTTTATCAGGTTTCATAATACGATATTCCTTATTAGAAGCTAACTGCCATAAAAACAAACATTCATCGGATGTCAGATTATCTTTAAAACTTACATTGGCTCTAATTAGTTGTCTAAAATCCCTTTTGCAAAGTTGTTCAAACACCTGAACAGTTGGATGTGTTGGTGGGATAAAGGTGCTTCTTTTTCTTAACAAAGTAGAAGACTCATACACATCACTAGAAGTATCAGCAAAAATCATTTTTGAATTTAAATTCCTAGTGTACATCTTTAAATTAATCAACAGACTAGCAATATCCAATCTAAATTTAGGCACAAATGTAAAACCCCTTTCAAACAAGGTGCAATGTTCATGTTTCACCTCCAAAGTACTAAAGTTAAATATCTTAAAAATGTCACAATTATATATTCCAGGGTAAGTTTCCTTTGAAACTATCAAACCACATTACCATTGTAGTACTGTTTGTTGTACTAATTGGAGCCCTTCTTCCCTTTCCACTGTGGTGCTGTATTGTTCATATTCCTTCTCTGGGTATTGCTGATTCTGATTCCTTATTCGTTCCGATCGCCTCAATTGAGGCTGCTCCAAAAAAGGCTCATTCTGAGCAACACCCATTACCTCATTGACATCATTGTCAATGATACCCCCCCCATCAAAATTCACTTCTCTATTATCATTCACAGTAGCTCTAATGTTCCTTGGTAATGGATAAACTGTTTTGTTTACATAGTCCTTTGAATCCCTCAAAAGCTTACGCTGTTTCCTATCCCAGTTCTCAGCAACATATTTGTCCAATTCATAAAAATATCATAATATTTAGAGGTATTCATACAAAACAGCAAATCGTTCGTAATACTCACATTTAAATCATTACTTTCTGCAGCACAGATAATTGTCTTTCATTATTGCGTATAATAATATGCATAATGTCTATTCCTGTCCTATCAAACAAATCAAAAAATTCCCTGTGGATCAATGAATTAGTTTCCATACCTGTAGGATATTTATATATTCGTAGTCCCTTCGGTACTTGATTAAGTGTCAACGAGCTGCTCAAGAATAAATTATCCAACTGCAATGCCTTGAATTTCCGTGAATTGTTCTCTAAGGTATTTAGTTGGGTTCAGAGTGGCCCCCTAATCTTGAACTTCTCTCTCAGTGTTATTTTCACCATATTCAGGTACTTTAAGCCAATCTGAGAGATTAAATTCTCTTCATGTAACAGTTCTCTCAGAATCAGACACTGAGTTTCCAGGAGCTGCCATATTTGCATCACCAGCAAAAGAAAGAGAGGGCGTGTGCAATGTTAATTCGTTTAGTTGAGTCGATGTCAGAGAAATCTGATTAGGATCAGATAGCAGACTCTTTACAACTGTTGCTAAAGAGTCCAGTTGGCCTGAAATATGTTCCATTAGAATAGTCAGGTTACCCGTAGAAACTACCATATCCAACCTCCTCGTGTAACACCGAATATACTGCTGACAGAGTGAAACAAAACTAAGAACCACTCTCCACCAATGAATTGGTAATGAAATGACAGAAAAGCAAAAAAAAATGTTCACAACTGTATACAGTGATACTAAGGAGAAATTAAATAAAATAGATTCCAAGCTATAAGCACGTTCCAAAAAATAATTTAATAACAATCCAAGACTGAGCGCTTTTGCCCATACATGCACTAGTATGTGCTTATAGCTTGGAATCTATTTCATTTAATGTCTCCTCAGTATCTGAGTCACTGTGTACAGTTGTGAACATTTTTATTTTTTGTTTTTCTGCAGTTTCTTTACCAATTCATTGGTGGAGAGTGGTTCCCTGAAAAATATGTCTGTTTGGAGTAGTGTGCTCTATGTTGTAGATAAGAGTTGTTTACCAAATGTGACATTACCACACTTTTTTGCATTTATCTTTAGCCCTTTGTCAATAGATCAATTGTTTGTAAAGATTAGTTCTTGCTGTAGGGATTATATATCCAATGGGAGGTTGAAGAATGACACAGTTTACAGTCATCAGCAAACTTAGCCATACATCTAGGTTCATGTTTTGGAGGTCAGAGAAGTATATGCCAAAATGGAGGGAAACAAATAGTGAGCCTTTAATTTAAGTATGTCGCTAGTTACTTTTTACTTTATGAGGTGGCACCTGCCATCTTGATTATGCAGGTTCTTTATTTCATCCAGATTTGTATCCACCCTACCATGCAAGGGTCAACATTTAGGTATTTTAGCTTATTTGTAAAACCAACATGGGAACAGTGTTGCATATCTTTGCTGGATCCAAATAGGCTTTATGGACTGAGTGACCTTTATTCACTACCTCTGTGACCTTGTTGAAGAAGCTAACTCAATCAAATGTTCATGACATTCCTTTGACAAAACAAACTGCTGTTTGTCTAGTTGTATGACATTCTTGATATTGTAGTTAACCCAGTCAGATGTGATGCTTTCCATTGCTTTACAAATTAGACTAGTGGGATGGCTGGCCTGTAGCTCCTGGACTCTGTAGCAGGGACATTCTTCATACTTGAGAGCCTTGACTTGTGACTACACTTAAATTATGTTAAATTAAACAAGTTCAAACATTATTCTATGAGGGCATGTATAGTGCTATTTATTAAGCATCTAGGTAAATTGTCTCGATCCATAAAAGTAGCATTTTTAGTTTTTGAGAGCATAGTTAGGATATGTTGCTTGAACATCTTAGGGGATGCAAAAGATTTTCAGTTTTGTGGAATTTCAATGACTGTTTCTAGGTAAAGCTGGCACTAAATTATCAAGTATCTTAGCTATATTTTTAGAGTCA